>NW_011494953.1:898464-901163 GCF_000754665.1 Bison bison bison | reverse complement strand
TTATGGACTCTGTGGGAGAGGGAGAGGGTGGGGAGATTTGGGAGAATGGCACTGAAACATGTATAATATCATGTATGAAACGAGTTGCCAGTCCAGGTTCGATGCAGGATACAGGAAGCTTGGGGCTGGTGCACTGGGATGACCCAGAGGGATGGTATGGGGAGGGAGGTGGGAGTGGGGTTCAGGATTGGGAACACGTATACACACATGACGGATTCATGTTGATGTATGGCAAAACCAATACAATATTGTAAAGTAATTAGCCTCTAATTAAAATAAATAAATTTAAATTAAAAAAATAAATAAATATTGTAGTACATACATGTCAGTCCCAAACTCCCAATCTATTCCAGTACTCTGGGTCTTCACCACAGTTTCATGACACTTGGTTACCTGTTGGGCTGGTGAGAGACAAAAGATGGAGTTATGGTCAGTCCTCTAGAAACTGTACATAGTCCCAGCTTAGTTGAAGCAAGCCACACAGCTACTAAAACATCTGGGTTCACACAGTGGAGTGGGTCTCACACGTAAACGCTGTTCATTAGGTGTGTTATTGCAGAAGAGATGTGTGCAGGCTGCTGGGCCAGGCCATCCTCTTGGGTTGAAACTCATGGTTGGCCAGGGGCATCCAGGGCACTGAGAGCTCTGGGGTTAGAATGAAGGTAGACCTGACCATCTTTTGTTACTTCCCAATACTCTGTCCAAGGAAAAGGACTTTTAATTCAGCGGTCTTCAACCTCTAACAGAAAGAACAGTAGGAGTCCAGAGAGGTATTTCAGAGATTTTTGACATGACTGCAAGAGAAAGACTGTGTTTGTGTATGCTTAAAATGCTGTGATAATATTCAGCATGCTCACCAAAAGTGTTAAATAAGAGGTGACAAATGATAATGCTTTGGAGATCATCAGAACTGCTAACCTCACTAGTAGATGTCAGATTAGAAACTGGGTAACACCTCAATGTGCATTTTTAAGGTCTTAGCTATATCAGTTGACTTAAAGAGTAATATTCTTTTTGTCATATTCTAGATTTATTCCTTTTAAAAATTTATTTATTAAAGTAGATCCTTTTTGGTCACTAGCTTCATTCTTTAAAGTATCTTCCACCTCAAACTCAACAGAAGGACAGCTGGTGAAAATCTTTCCATTTTGCTACAATATGTTCAAATGAGTAAATACAAACGTGATTGATAGGTACTCAACAGAAAAAAGTAACTGTTTACATTGAGATCAGATTTTTTATATACTATTAAATAAATAGGTAAAAGTAGTGTTTTACTGAGACTACAAAAGCAATGGCAAGAAAAACCATGGCTGGAAGTTGTGCTTTGTATAGACATTACTGCTCAAACGTGTTAAAGAAATTGTTGCGTGTTGCAGCAGCAGACAAGTGGATTTTATAGGAAGCTGACACATCACAAAACAAGACCTGACAAAACCATTCATAAAAATTGACTTTAACTTGCCAGATTTCCAGTGTCATTTGTGTGAAATAAGAAGAAACGGTATTTACTTTTTTATAACACAGACGATTGCCCATATAGAGGCAATGTCCTAGCACAGATATTTTGAATATGATAAGAATGATCATTTTGTTCATAAACATAATTATGGTTGATAAATATATCATAATTGCATAAGTTAAACTAACAAATTAGTTGCCAAATTTTACTGATCTATATAATAAACTCAACATATTGCAATGCCACTGTTTAAATCAGCAGATAAGTATAAACAATGAAATGAAACTTTTGACTCAAGATAGAAAAAGAATAAATTCAATTTTTTGTGGGAATTCCCTGGCAGTCAAGTGGTTAGGGTTCTGTGCTTCCACCACACAGGGCACAGGTTCAATCCCTGGTAGGGGAGCTAAGATCCCACAAGACAGGAGGCATGGCAAAGAAAAGAAAATGAAACATCTAATCACTATTACATCATTAAATGGATATTTATTAAGCACCTACTATGTGCTAGGCATCAGGCTCAGAGATGAGGATATAGCTACAAGCAAAAAGAAAATAGTCCTACTCCTGTGGAGCTTAGAATCTAGTGAGAAAAGCAGACAATAACTACACAATAACTAAATGTTTAATACATTTTAAACATGACTAATATATATAGAGAAGAAGTGAAGGAAGGTTGGCGAACTGAGACTGCTGGGGCAAGAGGGCTGCTAGATTATACAGGGTGGTGAGGGAAGGCCTCTGTGATAAAATTTTCTTTACAGGAAATGAAGACATGAACTTCATGAATATCTGCAGCAACAACATTTTAGGCAGAGGGAGCCATGAGTACAACTCAGACAGAAGCATGCTTGCTCTTCAGGCATAGCAAAGAGGCCAGCGTGCCTGGATGGAGTGAGTGGAATGTCTGGGTAGTTGTAGGAGCACAGAGATAACTTGGATCCAGTTTATGAAGATTTTATTGAATTTTGGCTTTTATAATGAGTGAAATGGGTATGTATTAGAAGATTTGGGGCAGAGGTGTGCCATTACCTAACCCATGTTTTAAAAGCATAATTTATGTGCGTGGATTTATCTCTGGGCTTTCTATTTTGTTCCATTTATCAATATTTCTGTCTTTGTGCCAGTACCATACTGTCTTGATAACTGTGGCTTTGTAATAGAGCCTAAAGTCAGGTAGGTTGATTCCTCCAGTTCCATTCTTCTTTCTCAAGATAGCTTTGGCTATTCGAATCAG
>NW_011494953.1:897279-898358 GCF_000754665.1 Bison bison bison | reverse complement strand
ACGAGACAGCAAAAGAGACACTGATGTATAGATCAGTCTTATGGACTCTGTGGGAGAGGGAGAGGGTGGGGAGATTTGGGAGAATGGCACTGAAACATGTATAATATCATGTATGAAACGAGTCGCCAGTCCAGGTTCAATGCACGATACTGGATGTTTGGGGCTGGTGCACTGGGACGACCCAGAGGGAGGGTATGGGGAGGGAGGAGGGAGGAGGGTTCAGGATGGGGAACGCGGGTTTACCTGTGGCAGATTCATTTCGATATTTGGCAAAACTAATACAATATTGTAAAGTTTAAAAATAAAATTTAAAAAAAAGCATAATTTATAATTTTGGCTGTTTTTTTTGAGAATAGATTGTGGGGTTAAGGGCAGATCAGAGTGGCCAAGTGGGCTTCCCTGGCAGATCAGATGGTAAAGAACCAGCCTGCAATGTGGCAGACCTGAGTTCGATCCCTGGGTTGGGAAGATTCCCCTGGAGGAGAGCATGGCAACCCACTCCAGTATTCTTGCCTGGACAGAGGAGCCTGGTGGGCTACAGTCATGGGGTTGCAAAGAGTCGGACACAACTGAGCAATTAAGCATACACACACACACACACACACACAGAGTGGCCAAGTAGGAGGTCACCACACTAATCAAGGCAAGTATTAATGCTGGCTCGGACTAACAGGATTCATTAGTAAATAGGTATGTGTATATAAGGAAAACAGGAGTCAGAGATAGCTTTCATCTGACCTCTTTTCTTCGCCATCAGTTCAGTTCAGTTCAGTCGCTCAGTCGTGTCCGACTCTTTGCGACCCCATGAACTGCAGCACGCCAGGCCTCCCTGTTCATCACCAACTCCCGGAGTTCACTCAGACTCACGTCCATCGAGTTGGTGATGCATCTCATCCTTTCATCTCATCCCTTCTCCTCCTGCCCTCAATCCCTCCCAACATCAGAGTCTTTTCCAATGAGTCAACTCTTTGCATGAGGTGGCCAAAGTACTGGAGTTTCAGCTTCAGCATCATTCCTTCCAAAGAACACCCAGGACTGATCTCCTTCAGAATGGACTGGTTGGATATCCTTGCAGCTTT
>NW_011494953.1:891304-897025 GCF_000754665.1 Bison bison bison | reverse complement strand
GGCGGATTCATGTTGATATATGGCAAAACCAATACAATATTGTAAAGTTAAAAAATAAAATAAAATAAATTTCCTTCCAAGGAGTAAGCATCTTTTAATTTCATGGCTGCAATCACCATCTGCAGTGATTTTGGAGCCCCCCAAAATAAAGTCAGCCACTGTTTCCACTGTTTCCCCATCTATTTCCCATGAAGTGATGGGACCAGATGCCATGATCTTAGTTTTCTGAATGTTGAGCTTTAAGCCAACTTTTTCACTCTCCTCTTTCACTTCCATAAAACTCCTCAAAAGTGTTCTTTGTGCACTTTGTCTCTAATTCTTCTTTTAACCTAGTCAGTCAAGCTTTTATCTCCACCACTTCACCCAAATCATCAAGGTCACTGTTGACTTTCCGGTTGCCAGATACTATGACTCCTTT
Source organism: Bison bison bison (assembly GCF_000754665.1). Classification (NCBI taxonomy): domain Eukaryota; kingdom Metazoa; phylum Chordata; class Mammalia; order Artiodactyla; family Bovidae; genus Bison; species Bison bison. Next base: position 896,607 of record NW_011494953.1, on the reverse strand, counting down.
TTCAAATGTTGAGATTAGCTTAATAGAAAAGTATACTGACAATGAAAACTGAGCTGTTGAAACCAAAACAAAGTGTTAGTTGCTCAGTCGTGCCCAGCTCTTTGTGACCCCATGGACTGCAGCCCACCAGGCTCCTCTGTCCATGGGATTTGAAACCAAAACAAAGAAACAGACAAATTCCAACAACTGTTAGTACTGGCCTATAGGTGGGGATTTCCTGGTGCCCCCTGGGGTTCTGCAGTGCATAGCCTGTGCAACTCTGAGTAGAGGCCCTGATTACCATTTGCAAAGTAGTAATTATGATTTTACCAATTCTGTCCAACCAGAAAAAAAAAATCCAGAGAAAAGGGTGGATGCTAAACTGGTAATAAAACTTCACTGCCATCTGCTATCCACGGATTATTTTGTGTTTATCAAAATAGTCTAATTTCTCTTAATTGATTAATTCATAAATTTGAATGCAAAAGTAAACTTAAGTGAATAAACTCTTGTCTGTTTTATATATAGTGGTCCCAACGTAAGATTTTGTCTGAGAAATGGTTGTAGTTGTTAAAATATTTAGTTTCCACAGAACATTAAAGATTCCACGCTATATAAATGGGTATTCTATTAAAAATAATTGCAAGTGATATTTTTCTTTAAAAATATAAATTGTGATATAAATTGTGATATAAATGATATTTTTACTATTTTTATTATTAGCATGCAAACTATGTTTAAGAAAATAACATGCCTAACCAGTGAAAACCATAAAGTCATTCATAGATTGTCTGACTTGGGAGCACATGACCTTTAACTTGGGCATTAATTCATGTGTAGAATTTCTGGTTAATCTCTATCTTGATATATGTTGTATAAAGGATGGGAAAATGCAATAATATTTCTCTTATTTTTCAATATCAGAATATACTTGAAATACTATTCAGTGTTATTAAACAATAGGCATTTTACTACACAAATTTATTCCTCTTTGATGTGTTACTGAGAAAACCAATTTGTGGAATCTTTTTTTCTTCTTTAACATAAGGGTTTTTTTTTTGTTTTAATAGAAGGCATTATGTGTACTTTTTGAATAAAATTAAATGCTTTATTCCATTATTAAATTTAAAAATATCACCTGTGCCCTGTTCAAATAATTTTGGGAAATGCAGCTCTAGAGCAATGTTCATCAAATTTCTATTACAAAGTAACCCGTGCACTTCACTAATGAATTAGTACCTTTATTACTGGGCTAATTTTAAGTACGACCTAATGAAGAGCAAAAAATTTAAACTTACAAGATTAGATTATTATAAGAAACACTTTTCTTTGAGTCAGGCTAGACACCATTCAGTGTTGCGTAGAGTCTTCTTTGAGGACTAGAGCTGGAGACTTTCAGCCCCGTGAGCTGACAGATACGTTTCAGGAGTTAATATCTACTTGACCACAAGAGGGCAGTGGTAGGAAGACAACGGGCTATGCAGGTAGATAAGACCCTCTTTTTACAAGCTAGCAGGTGGCTTCCAACGTGCCTCTGAGTCTCGTCTCGGACCTTTGAAAATGACAGCATCCTTTATGACAATACACACTAAGCTGGTATTATGGTGAAGATTAGATGAAATAATGTATTTTGAAATGGTTTCTAAATTGTAAGTATTGTATGAAATGTTTGCCATTTGAAGTAAATTCAAGGACCATTAACTATTCATCTCATTTGCCTTTTGCTTGATTTTATGTTAACATTTCTCTCTGCCTTTGGTTCTATCGGGTGTTTTTCTGGCTTATATTTTCCTTTTCTGACTCCCCCCCCCCCCTTTGTATCTCCTTAACTGGCTACATCTAACAAAGCTTGCTGACTTGTAGGCACTTAATGTGCTCTGTGTAATTCTCATAATGACTGTACAAGGGCACGTAATCTGCCCTCTTTTTACAGACTAGGAATCAGAGTTTCAGTAATTTGTTCATGGTCACAGAGCTGAACAAATTTTAGAAGCAAGCTTTGATTCTGGGCTATCTGACTGTAGCAATGGGTCTAACCAGGTTATAGAAACCAATCAGTAAGTTAGAAAAGGAAAGTTCAATATAAGAATCATTAACAATAGTAAAAGAAAGAGTTCAGTTCAGTCACTCAGTCGTGTCCAACTCTTTGTGACCCCATGGACTGCAGCGCACCAGGCCTCCCTGTCCATCACCAACTCCCAGAGTTTACCCAAACTCATGTCCTTTGAGCCGGTGAGCATCCAACCATCTCATCCTCTGTCATTCCCTTTTCCTCCTTCACTCAATACTTCCCAGCATCAGGGTCTTTTCAAATGAGTCAGCTCTTCTCATCAGGTGGCCAAAATATTGGAGTTTCAGCTTCAACATCAGTCCTTCCAATGTAGATACAAGATACGACAGAGGCTAAGGAAAAGTACTCAGAGGAGGACAGACTTGGAAGGGGTCCCTGTGATTGGAACATTTGGTTCAGCCACCAGGTAGCAGAGGAGCTCTCTGGTTTAGCCAGACCAGAGCTGATCTGGAGTTGCCAGGCAAACAGACCACCTTCCCAGTGCAGGGCAAGGGGGCCCTTAAGAACCTGTGTGGCTTGGGTCTGCCATGGGCGTCCAGGCCACAGTGTGGGCAGGAGGCCTTCAGCGAATGCCAGCAGCTAGGAGACTTGAGAGGGAGCTAAAGCTCTGTGTGGAAGACCACCATCCCCTTTCATCAAACAGAAGGCTGTGTGCACTTGGGCCAGTGGGGACTTTGATTTTAGGGTGAGAGGGCTGAGAAAAAAGGTCATCTTCATGTGGAGACAGCGAAGTGGCCCATGACTGGGGCGAGCACCTTCAGATGTCCCCACACTCACCTGTGTCTGCCCTGGTCCCACCTGCGTGGATATCGAAGGAAGCCCCTTCCTCCTGCAGAGTTTCTACAGCGCCCTCTATGGAGAAAGTTTAACATTGTGCTCACTTTTACGGAGAAATGAGCACATGTCCATTGTTCATCATAAACCACATATTAAAGAGTGCATTTGAAGCCAAGAAGCAATAAATTGATAACTGACATAGTGGTGTGCTCTCTCGCTTGCTCTCTCACACACACACAAACACAGACAAACACACATTCACACACACTCATAATGTCATGGAGACCTTTGTTTCTCAGACAAATAGACCACATCACTGTCCTGGAAGGATGTACACTGGAGACAGTGATTGGATTCACACTTCAGTAAAGCAACTGAAGAGGAAAGCTTGTTTCAGAACTGTAAGGATATTTATATCCACCAGGGGGCAGTAAAGCTATGCCTTAAACTAAACTGCAGCAGCAATGCTTGGTCCTGAATTACCCGGAAATTCTTAGGCTACATCGTAATCTTGAAGAGCCTTCTGAATTCTGGCTATTGGTGAGGCGAATTGGAGATGAAGAGAGAAAGGGACAACCACAGTCATCTCTGGGAGTAGTTCTTCCTGAATGGAGTTTGGACCCGAGATGTCAGCGTGGTCTGTGGAAAAGAATGTGATACTTTTACCTCTTAAAAGCAAATCATGACTGAGAGGAGGTTGACCAAAAAGTTCATTCTGGTTTTTCCATAACAAACGAATTGTTGGCCAACCCAATTCTTCAAAAGTCCAATAGAGGACAGATACAGGTTTGAGTTAAAGGCTGCAGCTTTAATATTGCTTCCCATTCACATGGAGGGACTCAGGAGGTATCCTTGACCACATCATTCAGGCCTTTTACAGATCCCAGTAAGTTGATGCAAATCCATAGGTGGTTCACAGATTGTTTAGAATAATGAAGAATAGAGACTCCTGTACTTGTTCTGCTGCTGGTGGCAACTGATCCCAGAGATAAAGAACTCACTAAATGAACTGAGGGTGGTTCCAGAATATACACCTGGTTTAGGGACAGCACTCAGGATAGGTGGAAAGGTAGACAGGGGACTTGCCTAAAAGCTTATTTGCATAGTAAGCACTTTTATTTTTGCTTGTAGCTCTAAACATATAGAAAAGTTGCTGATCATGTTTCAATTCAGCCCTTATACACTACTTAGAATGTGACAGATCACCATAGCAAACACAAAGGCACTTTTAAAAAGGCATTTACATAAAAATTATGTGTGGCTGAAATCTAACATAAAGGAGAAAAGGAAAGATATACCCATTTGAATGCAGAGTTCCAAAGATTAGCAAGGAGAGATAAGAAAGCCTTCCTCAGTGATCAATGCAAAGAAATAGAGGAAAACAATGGAATGGGAAAAATTAGAGATCTTTTCAAGAAAATTAGAGATACCAAGGGAACATTTCATGCAAAGATGGGCTCAATAAAGGACAGAAATGGTAGCGACCCAACAGAAGCAGAAGATATTAAGAAGAGGTGGCAAGAATACACAAAAGAACTGTACAGAAAAGATCTTCACGACCAAGATAATCACGATGGTGTGATCACTCACACTCACCTAGAGCCAGACATCCTGGAATGTGAAGTCAAGTGAGCCTTAGGAAGCATCACTATGAGCAAAGCTAGTAGAGGTGATGGAATTCCAGTTGAGCTATTTCAAATCCTAAAAGATGATGCTGTGAAAGTGCTGCACTCAATATGTCAGCACATTTGGAAAACCCAGCAGTGGCCACAGGACTGGAAAAGGTCAGTTTTCATTTCAATCCCAAAGAAAGGGAATGCCAAAAAATGCTCAAACTACTGCACAATTGCACTTATCTCAGATGCTAGTAAAGTAATGCTCAAAATTCTCCAAGCCAGGCTTCAGCAATACGTGAACCGTGAACTTCCAGATGTTCAAGCTGGTTTTAGAAAAGACAGATGAACCAGAGATCAAATTGCCAACATCCGCTGGATCATGGAAAAAGCAAGAGAGTTCCAGAAAAACATCTGTTTCTGCTTTATTGACTATGCCAAAGCCTTTGACTGTGTGGATCACAATAAACTGTGGAAAATTCTGAGAGATGGGAATACCAGACCACCGGACCTGCCTCTTGAGAAACCTATATGCAGGTCAGGAAGCAACATTTAGAACTGGACATGAAACAACACACTGGTTCCAAATAGGAAAAAGAGTATGTTAAGGCTTTATATTGTCACCCTGCGTATTTAACTTCTATGCAGAGTACATCATGAGAAACGCTGGGCTGGAGGAAGCACAAGCTGGAATCAAGATTGCCAGCAGAAATATCAATAACCTCAGATATGCAGATGACACCACCCTGATGCCAGAAAGTGAAGAGGACTCAAAAGCCTCTTGAGGAAAGTGAAAGAGGAGAGTGAAAAAGTTGGCTTAAAGCTCAACATTCAGAAAACAAAGATCATGGCATCTGGTCCCA
>NW_011494953.1:880987-891204 GCF_000754665.1 Bison bison bison | reverse complement strand
CATGGGAAATAGATGGGAAAACAGTGGAAACAGTGTCAGACTTTATTTTTTGGGGCTCCAAAATCACTGCAGATGGTGACTGTAGCCATGAAATTAAAAGATGCTTACTCCTTGGAAGAAAGGTTATGACCAACCTAGACAGCATATTAAAAAGCAGAGACATTACCTTGTCAACAAATGTCCATCTAGTCAAGGCTATGGTTTTTCCAGTGGTCATGTATGGATGTGAGAGTTGGACTATAAAGAAAGGTGAACGCCGAAGAATTGATGCTTTGGAACTGTGGTATTGGAGAAGACTCTCGAGAGTCCCTTGGACTACAAGGAGATCCAACCAGTCCCTCCTAAGGAGATCAGTCCTGGGTGTTCATTGGAAGGACTGATGTTGAAGCTGAAACTCCAATACTTTGGCCACCTGATGTGAAGAGCTGACTCATTTGAAAAGACCCTGATGCTGGGAAAGATTGAGGGCAGGAGGAGAAGGGGATGACAGAGGATGAGATGATTGGATGGCATCACTGACTCAATGGACATGGGTTTGGGTGGACTCCAGGAGTTGGTGATGGTCAGGGAGGCCTGGTGTGCTGTGGTTCGTGAGGTCGCAAAGAGTCGGACATGACTGAGCGACTGAACTGAACTGAAATCTAACGAGGTCAAAAACACACCAAAAGATATTGTACATTTCATAGCAGAAAAATGGGCTAATTTCCCCAATATAGTATACACACCACAAATCAATAATAAAATGATCAACAATCTAATTAATTATTAGGTAAATTGCATAACTAGACAGTTTCTCAAAAAAGAAATATTATGACTCCTAGACAAAAGAATTGAGCTGACTTACTAAGAAAAACCTCAAACCTACTCTGAATTATCAGTTTTACTTATTGGATTGATTAGAGTGAATGAGGTCAATAATAAACTCATTGTGTGAGTTTGTGGGGAAACATGAAGTTTTATACATTGTCAGGAGGGATATAAATTCGTGAAACCTTTATAGAAGAAAAATTGACAATGTCTCTCAGTTTCATCCTCTGAAGTGGCCACTGTACTTGGGCCGTGTATTCCATGTCCACACTGTCCGAGGCATGAAGAATGTATGGTATGTCACTGTAGTGTCATTCACAAGAGCCCAAACTGGGGGTTCCCATGTGTCTCTGCCTTCCCAGGTGGTACTAGTGATAAAGAGCCTGCCTGCCAGTGCAGGAGACGTAAGAGACAAGATTTCAAACCCTGGATGGGGAAGGTCCCCTGGAGGAGGGCATGTTCTTTTGCCTCCAGTACTCTTGCCTGGAGAATCCCACGGAAAGAGGAGCCTGGCGGGCTACAGTCCATAGGGTCGCACAGAGTCGAACAAGACTGAGTGACTTAGCGTGCATGTGTCTCTATATTATTATTCAAGCTGCAAACTGAATGAAGGTACTCTTTATGTACAGAAATTCCCAACTTATTGAATATGTTGGGAGGAAAATCAGTGAGCAAGACCATGTGGAGTTTCTTTTCTTATTTTGTTAAAAGAAGGGAAGATATACATGTTTTTGTGTGGCTTTTGGCACATACAATACCCTGAAAGGATATCTGAGAAACAGATCGCTACTGGCTAAAGGAATTGGAGCAACAGGGGGGAATCGCACTCTGTATCCTTCCTACCTTCTGGGTTTGGAACCAAATGAATATATGATAATAGTGGATAGTATCAAAGGAGACTTGCTGGAAGCTAGGCCTCAGGGACCGGAACACAGATGTGAGCAGCCACAAAGATTTATTCCAGTAATGTTTACATCACTAGTTCCTACAAGGTGGCCTCAGTCTTTCTAACCACCAATAAATTAAGCTTCTCTGGCTAAGGAAGATGATCACAATCATCCCTAATTTTGATGACAGAGGCAAAAAGAAAAACAGAGGAGTGGGACTATGAAGTCACACATTCTGTTAGTTTGGATGATGTTTTGAGAACCGACTTTAAAAAAACAGGTTTCTCACCTTGGGAAAGTGAAGCTGGGAGCTACAGCAGAGACCACGACCCACAAAAAAGAGTAACTAACAATCAGCTTTCATACATTCAACCAACACTGTTTATTTCCTATGTGTCAGGCACTATTCTAGAAGCTTGAGATGAGTCTGTGGGGGGAAAAAAAAACCCACTTTGCCCATTTGGAGATGACATTTTAGTGAGAGAAAAAACACAATAAGCAAAAACACAGCAAAGAAATTATATGTAAAGTATATTGTATGTATGTAAAGTGTTACCCAGGAAAAGAAGGGTTACCAAGGAAAAGAAGATAGAACTGTCTAAGGTGATTGAAAGGAGGGAAAGGGTGGCAGATTGTAGTTTTAAATAGGAGGATGAGGATGGTAATATTTCATTTAGAAAGCCACTTATAAGCAAAGACTTGAAGGAGGCGAGGGAGTTAGTCATGAAGACTGTTCCAGCCAGGACAAGCGAAGGGCCCTAGGTGGAGGTGGGTGGTGTTTGTGCTGGGAATATACTGGAAACATAGGAAAATGGTTAAAATAGAGCCCTTGCCCCTCAAGGAATCCTTGTTTCTCTCGGGTTTGAAACCTCTCAGTGACTCTCCTTATCCTCAGGTTAAATCCAAGCCCTTTCCCACAGTGTACAATGCTCTCATCAGAGCAGCATCCACCTGCTTTGCTAGCTTACCTCTTCTTCTTTCTCCTCCATGCTCCAGTCACACCGAGCTTCTCCCCTACCCAGGCCATGTTTATCTTATCCGTCTCTGAGTCTGAATGCCCTCCCATGTCTCCAGGTCCCGCTCCTTATCTTCAGTTGCCATCCAATCCCTGCTTAAACATCACTCCTTCCTGAAAGCATCCTAGACCCCAGACCTGACCCCGTGTGCTCCCAGGGCCACCTGTGCGCCCCTGCCATCATTCTCATTACATGGTACTGGCCCCATCTCCTGTCTCTACACCGAATTAGAAGAGTGTTGAGAATGTGAACTATTGGCTTGTGCGCCTCGCATTCAGGACACAGCCCGGTAGACAGTAGACACTCAATACATATGTGTGCGTTAAGCTTAGGTGATTGAACAAATATGGTTTCGCTCAAGAGCTCCCTGTGCCCTTCTGGGGAAAAGAAACCAAGAGGAGCCCTGCTATCTAGCCAGCAGGGGGCGCTGGTGGGTCACAATCACAGACTCAGGGCGTGACTATGCCACGCCCACGTGACAGGTCATAGAGGCTAAGAACCTCAGAATCTTGACACAAGCAGGCTACAAAAAGCATTTGGCTTCTGATAATCATGGATTCACTAGGCTGCTGAGCAAGGGGCATATCTCCAGGGAAGACAGTTTTCGGAAGCCAAGCTTGGGAAGCACGAATTGAAGAGAGACAAAAAAGAAGTGACCAGAGCAGGTAACCCTGCCTGTCTTCCTGACTGTCCGTTCATCCATTTATTCACTCCTTGGTACTGAAGTCTACACAGTGTCGTATAGTGTTAGGTGCCGAGAACAGTGGCAAGCAGGACAGTGAGGATGCCTGTGCTCGTCAGACAGCACACCGGAGAAGACAGACGATTAGGGAAATCATGGTAAAAATGTAGCGAGAAGTACAGGGAACGCCAAGAACTCACATCAGAACCACAGACCCTGTGAGTTAGGGACGTCTTCCTCAAGTGATGTGTGAGCTGAGACTTCAGATTTGAGTATAATTTAGTGAGTGCAAGGATGGGTGTTCTAGGCCATGGGAAGAGCAGTGCAAAGGTCCAGACAGAGGCCAGCAGAGTTTAGCAAGGATCTGCTCAGGGCCAGTCTGACAACACAGAGGAACAGCGGCTGGAGATGAGGTGGGCTAGTGGGCGGAGGTCCACCAGAGGGCAGCCTCGCATCCTCCAGGCAGAGGGACAAAGGAGAACACCGGAAGGAAGGCGTGGGGCCTGACGGCACTGCCCTTTCCCTCCCCTTTAGCGCACAGGACTCATTCCCAAGCTGCTGTCCATCTTTGACGTCTCTATCTCCCCTGGGGACTTGTTCTCAGGACCCACCCAAAGAGGAAGTGCTGGGAGGGGTTGACTGGGAGGAGCCAGGTGAACCCTCTGGGCACTAGGATGAGAACTGCTCCTATAGAAACAGCCCAGCCTGGACTTGGAAGGGTAGAGCCTGACATACTGGATTTCCCAGTGGGCAGGAGGCTCCCAACTGTCAGTCTAGGGGCCCTGGCTGCAGAGGGAGAAAGGTGAACCACAGACACAGAGCAGGAAAGAGAGAATGGAAAACAGTGACAGACAAAGAGGCAGGGAGAGGAAATTGTGAAGAAAGCAGAATATGCTCAGAGAAAAGCTATGGAAAAAGTTTTAAAGGGCTCACCGTCCACCCCACCACCCGCTCCTCACCCCCTTACAACTCCTCCTCCTTTTCCCTGATCTCAGGTCTGGCCCCGCAGGGGACAGAGGGGACAGGTTCAGACAAGAAGGAGCCTGAGTCATTTACCAGGCTCCCAGCACACGCACATGCGTGCATGCACACGTGTGTGCACACACACACACACACAAGCTCACTCTCCAGGGCTGCAGGGCGCCCAAGTGCACACAAGCTTTCTGTCAAACAGCTTCAAAGACCATAAAGGAGGCAGAGAGCAAGGCTGCATGGACCTTAACTCTCCTCTCCTCTTCCCCACTTTCCTGCTGATGTCTGCCTTCTGTTTTCCTGCCTGTGTGTCTCCCTTTGCCTTGCCTCTCCTTCCTCTTCCTCCCAGGCAAGTCAGGGCACGGACAGGGCAGGTCTCTGTCACCTCAGCCTCTTGGCAGCGTCCCCTGGCTTGAAGGGAGGGACTGTGTGACTTCTCTCCTACCCCCACCCCTTAGGAATCCTGCTCCTGAGTCGTGTGCTTAAAACTAAGCAGAAACCTCTCCCTGGATGACAGAATTAATTCCCGAATAACTGGCAGGCTTAGAGTCACAAGGGAATTGAGGCCAACACCCTACCCCAGGAGTAGGGAGTAGGTGCCTCTCCGGTGGGAACCTGCCGCTGACACAGTTGAGGCTGCAGCCAGATGGCCGGGGACTTGGGATACTGTGGAGGGTGCAGAGCTGGCGGCAGGGGCCCTGTGAGGTGATGCTTCCTTCTCATACATCTCTCACTCTGGCTCTCCAGCTCGGGAGATGCACAGCATAGTGGACCCCAAGTGGGAGTCACTTCAGTCTGTCCTCAAGACAGCAGCAAGCAGCACAGTGACAGCCCCTCTGCAGGCACATGCTGGGGACTCCCTCCCACAGAAGAACCCCCAAATGGGGCTCTGGAGGTTCTGAAAGTGGATGGAGAGAGGCTGAGCTGGGCGGAGGTGTCAGCTGCACCTGGCTCACTTGGGTCTGGCTTGCACACCTGAGCTGGGTGAGGTGGAGCCCCAGATGAAAGGGCTGAGCTAAGAGCCTGACACCCATCATCTGAGACAGCTGAGGCCCTGGGTCTACAGCAAAGTGGGTCACCGGACAGGTCTGCCTCAGCAACAACCTAACATGAAAATCCTGCACAGCTTCCGTGAACTAGAGCTGCCTTCTTTGGCAAGAAGGGGCTGGTAAGCCTTTCCTTCTTTACTCAGGGAACCCTCAGGAAGTGTTTGTTGCAAGCGGATTCGTACCTCCTATACCCAGGAGGCTTCCTATCCCAGGGCACAGAAAAGAGCAAACAGATGAGAACCGTGACTTTCTCAGCACATGGAGTATTCAGAGCAGGGCTGGGAGATGGTGTGTTAGTCGCTCAGTTGTGTCTGATTCTTTGTGACCTACAGGCTATAGCCCATCAGGCTCCTCTGTCCACGGGATTCTCCAGGCAAGAAAACTGGAGCGGTTACCATTTCCTTCTCCAGGGGATCTTCCCCACCCAGGGAATGAACCTGGGTCTCCTGCATTGCAGGCAGATTCGTTACCATCTGAGCCTTGTTCTGCACATGGCAGAACAAGGGTGGGATGGAGAACAGGAGAATCCACTAGAAGGAGGGGCTGAGGCCAGAATAGAAGCAAGTTCCATTAGGAGCTGTTCACACAGGCTCCAGTTTGAAAGCCTGATGAACAAATATAACAAAATCTCAGTTTGATGCAGCCACACAGCCATGGCCAGAAGGCTCAAGTTCTTCCTTCCTGTGCTTGTGCTTCTGTATAAACACACACTCACACACACACAGGGGCATAGGATTGTGTGTGTCTCGTGGAAAGCCAACAGCAATAACTGGTTCAGTTTAAAAAAACAGTATGGAGGGACCTCCCTGGTGGTCCAGTGGTTAGGACTCTGCATTTTCACTGCATGGGGCACGGTTTGATCCCTGGTTGGGGACCTCAGATCCCACAGGCCAGCAAACAAGAAAATTTTAAAAATTAAAAAAAAAGAGGTTTATCTTTGGACGCTGCAGGCTGGAGGGTAGAAGCAGTTGCTCTCAGCAGTTGTCAGATCAACTCCCATACCTACCCTTCTCCACCCCGGTGACCAGCTCTCGTAGACCCACCTCTGACCCAGCATCTGCCTACAGGGTGGCCTTGTGGGATGAGCCCCCAGTTGGGCTACATGCTCATTTTCCCTCCTCCACATCTCCTCTGAGGCTAAAGGACTCTCTGTCTACTGACTTATGGCCACTTCTAGACCATCTGTCCTGCTCTGGGGCCTCCCAGCGGGTTTCATCCATGTTCGCTAAGAGGTACTGGGCAGAAACCGGAGGGGCTGCCCCAGGGGCCATATATTGGGTCCTAGGCCTGTGGATCTAAGGAGAACATTCCTGGATTTCCTGGGTAGGAGGAAGGTGTGTTGGTAAGATGCAAAGAAAAGAGTTGTTTGGGTTTTTCCTACTCCTAAAAGAATTGGGAGATTACAAAAGTCCTGAATAACCATGAATAACCAGTCTGAGGACGCATACAGGGTCCAATCACCCCCTCTGCATTGCCAACACTGTCCCATAGAGGAAGAGAGAAAGGTCAGAGAACTGCTTCACTCTTTGCCTCAGTAGTCATAGAGCCAGCCTGGATCTCGGCCCTCCATGCCAAGAGCGGTGGCCTCTCCATTTCCTCTTGCCAGAAGGCCCCCAAGGCAATGACTTCCTACTCACTGGGGAGAACGGGAGGAGGCGGTGCTTTCAGGACTGGTCAATGAGTCATCTAGCAAGACTCTCATTGCACCTGCACTCCTGGGTAGCACCAGACCAAGGACACCAGACCAAGCGTATGCTCCAAGTGGGGATGGAACCTGCTTTGGATCTACCTAATAGCAACTGAGGTAGATCACTGAACCTCAGTCTTACTCATAGGTAAAATGGGGTGAAAACACCGACCTCTCAGGTTGGCTGCAATCATTCATGATATGAGGTTTGTGAAGTGCTCAGCACTCAACTCAGACTCGATTGCCAAGGGTCATACTTTTCCTCATTAGCCAAGAGACCCCAGGCAGAATTATTACATATTCTGGTCTTTCCTTTTCCATTGGGAAAATGACTCCCTTTGGGGCTTCCCAAGTGGCACTAATGGTAAAGAACCCACCTGCAAATGCAGGAGACGTAAGAGATGCAGGTTTGATCCCTGGGTCGGGAAGATCCCCTGGAGAAGGGAATGGCAACCCACTCCAGTATTCTTGCCTGGAGAATCCCATGCACAGAGGAGCCTGGTGAGCTACAGTCCACGGGGTGGCAAAGAGTCAGATACCACTGAGCAACTGAGCACAGCACAGTGAGGAACCAGCTCACTGACCCGAATGAAAGCACAGCACTGTGGGACTGAGTTCCCTCTGAACATCTAGGCCTGATTTCTCAGCCCTTGTCTGTGTCATGGCTCTGAAGACTGGTGTATCTGGGGGTCAAAGAAGGAGTGAGGGAATGCAGACAGCCAGCTTTTTTTCTGAAAATCTTTTTGTTCTAGGACCCCCAAAACTTGAGAAGATGTGTGACCAACCAAAGTGCAACTCATGCTGCCCGCCAAAATGCAGTCCAAGCTGCCCGCCAAAATGCAGTCCAAGCTGCCCGACAAAATGCAACCCATGCTGCCCACCAAAATGCAACCCGTGCTGCCCATCAAAATGCAACCCATGCTGCCCATCAAAGCCGTGCTGCTGTTTGGAGCCCAAGCCTGAGTGTACTTGCCTTAATAAGGAGCCCGATTCCGCTGCATCCGAAACTCAGAACAACTCCCAAACCCAACAGCAGTCCCAAAGCCCGAAGCAGGGGCCCAAAAGTCCCCGGGGGCAGAAGTAACCAGACAAGTAGATTGTCCCAAACAAGTAGACGGGCCATGCCCATCACCCAGTGGCGTCAGGCTAGACCTACCTTTAGAAAAGCTGTTTCTCAGTGACCACCATTTACTTTCAACCAGAAGCCCCTACCTCCCTTCATAGCCCCCCACCCTTGTGAGGCTCCAGCTGGAAATGGGAGGTTGAAAAAGCTAGAACCATCTTGCCTAGTGATCCTGAAATTAGATAGCACAAAAATAAAACAGCAATAAAGAAAATAACCTCTCTTTCCTCCTTTACCTGTGAAACCATTGAAACCATCTCACTTGTCTGGCCTAAGCCCAGGAAAATATGCTATGCATGTCATGAAGGCACCCAGGACCCAGAAAACCAGAGTCTGGAAGCACAAGGCTTCTGCTGAGCCAGAATTAGTGACTGACTCATCCTGGTTTTAAAATGAAAGTTCCATGTTCAGGAATCCCTCCAGTCCCAGGAAAAGAGGGGGCGGTGGGATGGGGGGGTGGAGGTGGTCAGTCACCCTAAGTGAAGGAATTCCAGTGCCCCTGCGTCCTGGGGCAACTCACTTGAGGTCAAACCAGCAAAATCACATGCCAAGGAATGATTCCCCTCTCTTACCCCCAAGATCTTCCTAGAACCAGAACTCCCAGGACTCAGCACAGCACTGTGACTGGCCCAGGCAGCAGAGTCTTATGGCATCAATACCACCTCTGCAATGGTGGAGCAAGTTGCTGGACCCTCTCAGGCTCCATTTTCTCATCTCTTAAATGAGAGTAATGGTACTTCAAAGGGTTTTTATGAGAATGAAATAGGATCATTCATTTAAAGCGCTTAACATCAGATCTGACACATCATGGATACACAATGCATGGTTCTCCTCAAACTTCTCTATCCATCACTGGGTCCCTTTTTCCCTCCAAAGGAGTTACCGTGATAAAACAATTTTCCCACAAAACACAGCTCAGTTAATCTAGGTGCACAGGTAGAAATAGAGAAATGAGCCCCATTCACTACACTGTGAATATCACTTCTTCCTGTATTCTTGGTATACAACTGCTATGTCCATTCCTTCTAACATTTTTCTAATGCCCTTCTGTATTTCCTCCCTCATGATCCTCCCTGTCCACCAATCCCAGAAAACACTTAATCTACTTTGGGTCCCTATAAATGAGTTTGAACTTTCAAGAATTTTATGTAAAAAGAATCATCCAGTATGTATTCTCTTATGCCTGGCTTCTTTCACTCAGCAAAACTACTTTGAGATTCAAACAAGTTGTTGCAAGTATCAATTGTTCATTCCTTTTTATTGCTGGGTAGTAAATTCCCATGAAGTGATGGGACCAGATGCCATGATCTTAGTTTTCTGAATGTTGAGCTTTAAGCCAACTTTTTCACTCTCCTCTTTCATTTTCATCAACAGGCTTTTTAGTTCCTCTTCACTTTCTGCCATAAGGGTGGTGTCATCTGCATATCTGAGGTTATTGATATTTCTCCCGGCAATCTTGATTCCAGCTTGTGCTTCTTCCAGTCCAGCGTTTCTCATGATGTACTCTGCATATAAGTTAAATAATCAGGGCGACAATACACAGCCTTGAGGTACTCCTTTTCCTATTTGGAACCAGTCTGTTGTTCCATGTCCAGTTCTAACTGTTGCTTCCTGACCTGCATATAGGTTTCTCAAGAGGCAGGTCCGGGAGTCTGGTATTCCCATCTCTTTCAGAATTTTCCACAGTTTATTGTGATCCACACAGTCAAAGGTGTTGGCATAGTCAATAAAGCAGAAATAGATGTTTTTCTGGAACTCTCTTGCTTTTTCGATGATCCAGCGGATGTTGGCAATTTGATCTCTGGTTCCTCTGCCAGGAAATAGATGGGGAAACAGTGGAAACAGTGTCAGACTTTATTTTTGGGGGGCTCCAAAACCACTGCAGATGGTGATTGCAGCCATGAAATTAAAAGACACTTACTCCTTGGAAGGATAGTTATGACCAACCTAGATAGCATATTCAAAAGCAGAGACATTGCCAACAAAGGTCCATC
>NW_011494953.1:878406-880602 GCF_000754665.1 Bison bison bison | reverse complement strand
TTGAGGGCAGGAGGAGAAGGGGATGACAGAGGATGAGATGGCTGGATGGCATCACTGACTCGATGCACATGAATTTGGGTGAACTCCAGGAGTTGGTAATGGACAGGGAGGCCTGGTGTGCTGGGATTCATGGGGTCGCAAAGAGTCGGACACGACTGAGCGACTGAACTGAACTGAAATGCCCTCATTGTATGGATAATACCCAAATTTTGTTTACCCATTAATCTATTGATGGGCACTTGGGTTGTTTCCAGGTTTTGACTATTACAAATAAAGCTGATCTGAACATTCATGACAAGTCTTTGGATGGGCTATGCTTTCATTTCTCTTGGGTAACGGCCTAAAAGACTAGAATGACTGTTACACGGTAGGTGTATGTTTTACTTATTAAGAAACTGCCCAACTGTTTTCCAAAATGGTTGGCCATTTTACATTCCCATTGGACATATATGAGAATTCTGGTTGCTGCACATCTTTCTATTTTTGGATATTCTAATGGATATGCAGTGTTATTTCATTGAGTTTAACTTGCATTTCCTTAATGGCTACTGGTATGAACATCTTCCCATATGGTCACTTGTCTTCATATATCTTTTTTGGTGAGTCATCTTTTCTAATATTTCCTCCATTATTTTACTGAGATGTTTAGTTTCTTATGACGGAATTCTGAGATTTTAAAAAAATGGGCTATGAAATTAAAAGACGCTTGCTCTTTGGAAGAAAAGCTATGACAAACCTAAATAGCGCATTAAAAAGCAGAGACACCACTCTTTGCTGACAAAAGTTCATATAGTTCAAGCTATGGTTTTTCCAGTAGTCACATAGAGATGTGTGAGTTGGACCATAAAGAAGGCTGAGTGCCAAAGAACTGATGCTTTCTAACTATAGTGCTGGAGAAGACTCTTGAGAGTCCTTTGGACAGCAAGGAGATCAATCAATCCTAAAAGAAATCAACCCTGAATAGTCATTGGAAGGACCCATGCTGAAGCTCCAATACTTTGGCCACCTGATGTGAACAGCCAACTCATTGGAAAAGACCCTGATGCTGTGAAAAATTGAAGGCAGGAGGAAAAGGGGATGACAGAGGATGAGATGGTTGGATGGCATCATCAATTCAATGGACTTGAGTCTGAGCAAACTCCATGAGATAGTGAAGGACAGGGAACCCTGGCGTATTGCAGTCCATGGGGTTGCAAAGTCCATGTGTTAGGGGAAGCACACTGACTGAAACCACCCACGCTGACCAGGCACCATAGTAACCATTTTCACCAGTTGTTTTATGACAGGAGATCCTGGTAAAGAACACGGAACTAATAAGCCACCACCAAATGGAAGAGTTTGAGAAAGGTCAAAAGGAGACACCATATGTCTGATCACCTTCCAGAATCCCTCTCACTGGCATCCATCTTGGCTGAACAAGGCATGCGCCACCAGGAAGGACTCTGAGTTAGAATGATTGGCTAAAGACAACCCGGAAACGAATCCCATCACCATAAAACCTGAGATGGCCACTTGGCGGAGCAGTTCTCCTGGGTTCCCTTACCCAATAAAATCTCTTGCTTTGTCAGCACATGTGTCTCCTTGGACAAATCATTTCCGAGTGGTAGACAAAAGCCCAGTTTCCGGGCCTGTAAGGGACCCCCTTCCTGCAACACATGGGGTTACAACTGAGCGACTGAACAACAAATATATATATTTGTTGTTTCTTTACCAGCTGAGCCATAAGGGAAGCCCAAGAACACTGGAATGGGTAGCCTATCCCTTCTCCAGCAGATCTTCCTGACCCAGGAATCAAACCGGGGTCTCCTGTATTGCAGGTAGATTTTTACCATCTGAGTTATCAGGGAAGCCCATATGGGATAACTATATATAGAGAGAGATGTAAGTCCTTTATCAGGTAAGCTATCTGTACATATTTTCCCCAGTCTGTGGATTATCTTTTCATTCTCTTTCACAGTTTCTTTCAAAAAGGAGGTGTTTTTAATTTTGATAAAATCCAATTAAATTTTTTCTTTTATGGATCTTGTTTTTGGTGTCATATCTAACAAATCTTTGCCTAATCCTAGGACACAAACGTTTTCTCCTACATATTCTGTAAGTTACTTTTTATATATGGTGAAAGCTTTAGACAAAGTTCTTTTTTTTTTTTTTTGAGTTGGGGAGTATGGAGGGGAACCTATGAATATTCAATTGCTC
>NW_011494953.1:876360-878306 GCF_000754665.1 Bison bison bison | reverse complement strand
GACTCTGTGCGACCCCGTAGACGGCAGCCCACCAGGCTCCCCCGTCCCTGGGATTCTCCAGGCAAGAACACTGGAGTGGGTTGCCATTTCAGTTTTGTCAAAAATCATCTGACCTTGTTTGTTTTTATTTACCTCTGAATTCTTATTTTGTTACATTGATCTATTTGTCCTTCCTGACATTTTCTTATTATTTACTGTAGCTTTATAATGTCTTGAAGTCAAATAATGTAAGTCCTCAAATTTTGTCCTTTTTCAAAGTTGCTTTAGTTACTCTAGGTTCTTTGCATTACCATATGAATTTTACAATAAACTTGTCCATTTATACAAAAAAAGAAAGTCTGCTTGCTCCATGGAGACTATTCATGGAGCAAGCAGACTTTCTTTTTTTGTATAAATGGACTCTGGAGAAACTTCTCATGGTTTCCTAGGACCTGCCTGGTCATATAATATTTCATAATGGTATGTCTTCCCTCCAGATTGGAAGCTACCTGAGAGTACAGATGGTATTTGTTTTGCTCATTCTTGAATCCAGAGAATCTAACACAGTGCCTGGAACATAACAGGTGATTAAAATGAATATTTATTGAAAAATAATTTACTAATCAGTTGTACCATATTTACTAATATATTGATTATATAGCATGTCATATACATGAAATAAAATTAATCTCATTGATGGGCAATAAAAAGGAGAGATCTTTAAAAGTTACCGTCTTCTATCTCTCATTTGAATCTACAAGTTAAGGCCATTTTTAAAGTTTCTGATTAGTGCTAAAGAATTGATTTCATGCAACTAGAGATTATCGTACTAAGTGAAGTAAGTCAGAAAGAGAAAGACAAACACCATATGATATCACTTATTGTGGAATCTAAAATATGACACAAATGAATCTACCTGTGAAACGGAAACAAAATCAAGGACATAGAGAATAGACTGGTTGCCAAGGCGGAGGTGGGTGGGAGAGGGTAGGAGTGGGAGTTTGGGGTTAGCAGATGCAAACTGGTATATATATGAATAGAATGGATTAACAACAAGGTCCTACTGCACAGCACAGGGAACGACACTCCATATCCCATGATAAACCATAACACAAAATAATACGAAAAAGAATGCATATATAACTGAGTCACTTTGCTGTATAGCAGCAATTAACACTGTAATTCAACTATACCTTAATAAAAAATAAATCAATAAAAGAATTGATTCCACACACACACACAAAAAAAGAAAGTCTGCTTAGATTTTTGAACTGGGATTTAATTAAATCTATAAATTAAATTGGAGAGGAATGAATATCTTAACAATATAAAGTCTTTCTATTCATAAACATGGACTATCGCTCCACTTATTTAGGTCATTTTAATTTCTTTTTAAGTTTTGTAGCTTTCAGTGAAAAGATTTTGCACGTATTTTGTCTGTTTTTTCCTTAGGTATTTCACATATTTTTATCATAATGTGCTATTTTTGTTTCAATTTCTGGTTATTCACTGTTATGTGAAATGAAAATATCTCCTACCATATTAAGGAACAAGAAATGTCATAGCCATCAGCTATTTCTGGCCTCCAAATGTGAATGAGGGCTCCCAAAACTGCAATCCAGCAGATGCTGCCACCCCCACAATGATTGCTGAGGAACTGGGGAAATGCAAGAAGCAAGGTGAACAAGGAAACAGGGTTTGGCCCCAGGTAGCTGAAGTGCATATGAAGGAAATGAATTCAGTGAGCCCAGAGGCTTGCATCTTCCCATACACAGAATACTAAATTCCTTACCTTCATACCTGATCTTTGATGTTCAGACTGCCTGCTCCTATTGTTGCAAACTTGTATATAGCCCAACTTCTCCCCACCTCCTTGAAGCAGTTTCTCAGAGCCACCAAGATGCTGTCTCCCTGGCTCAGAGTCCTAAACATTCCCACCAAATAAAATAACTCTCTACTTTCAGGTT
>NW_011494953.1:876173-876260 GCF_000754665.1 Bison bison bison | reverse complement strand
AACCAACCCTATCTGATTGGGTTGTTTAATCTTTTTTTTTTTTTTTTCCAACTGGGTTTACATTTGATTTGCTAAAATCTTGTTACT
>NW_011494953.1:853804-875694 GCF_000754665.1 Bison bison bison | reverse complement strand
TTTTTTTTTTTTTTCTCAAGCTTTTAAAATCAACTTTACTGAAGTATAAATTACAAGTAATAAAAATATACCTGTGTTAAGTGTTTAGCTTGATGATTTATATCAAATGTATCTCCCTTGTGACTGCTAGAACATTCTGACCCTGAAATTTCCCTTGTGTCCTTTTACTGTCAGTTGCTACTGGAAAATTTTTAATTCAAAATATAATTTCTCTAACTGATTTAGAGTTTTCAGATTATCTATTTCCTTTTGAATGAATTTTGTCAATTTTTGTTTAAGAGATTTAGTCATGTTATCTATTTTAGAATTTATTGACATAAAGCTTTTTATAATATGTCCTTACTATTTTTTAATACCTGTGGAATTTATAGTAAGGTGACTTTTCATTTCTGATACTGGTAATGTATATCTTCTCCCTTTTTTTCGTGTGTAAGTTGGTTAATTTTATCAGTCTTAAAGAATCAGCTTTTTGTTTCATTGGTTTTGTTTTCATTTTTCTATTTCACTCATGCCTGAGCTGACTTTTATTATTTTCCTTCTTCTGTTTACTTTGGGCCTACTTTGTTCTTCTCTTTTCTTGTTTTTCAACATGAAAGCCAAGATCATTAACTTGAAGTCTTTCCTCTTATAATACGCATATTTAATGCTATACAATTTCCTCTCAGTACTATTTTAGCTACACTCTAAAATTTTTAAATGTTGTGTTGCAATTTTCTGGATCAAAAGACTTTCTAACTTTCTTTTTGGTTTGCCCTTTGGTTTATGAGTTAGTTATAAGTGGACTTTCTCCACCCCCTGCCCAAATGTTGGGAGACTTTCAAAAGATCTTTCTGTTATTTCTAATTTTATTTCTCTGTGGTCAAATAGCATGCTTTGCATTACTTAAACGTTTTTAAACTTATTGAGACTTGTTTTATGGGTCAGTATATGCTCTCTCTTGGTAAATGCTCCCAGTACACTTAAAAAGAATGGAATCCGAGTGGAATCTGTTGTTGCTTGGAATGTTCTATAATGTCAATTAGGTTAATTGGTGTGACAGTATGATTCAAGTCTTCTGTATTTCTACTGATGTTATGGCCACTTGTTTTATCAATTATTAAATGAGTAGTGTTGATGTCTTTGAACATAACTGTAAATTCCTCTATGATTTCTTGCAACTAACAGTTTTGATTCATTTATTTTGAAAACCTCCTAATAGATGCATAAACATTTAGGACATGTCGTATCCTCTTCATAAATGCATCATAGTCATCACAGAATGAACCTCTCTGTCCTTGGTGATAGTCTTTGCTCTAAAATCTACTTTCAAGTCAATTTAGTCACTTCAACTTTCATTTTATATATATAAAATTTCATTTATTTATTTGCTTGCTTTTGGCTGTGCTGGGTCTTCGTGGCTGCGAGGGCTTTTTCTCTAGCTGTGGTGTGTGGGCTTCCCATTATGTGGGACTTCTTTTTTTTGTTGAGGAGCCGGCTCTGAGGGGCGCGAGCTTAGTTGGGCACATGGGCTCAATAGTTGTGGTTCCTGGGCTCTAGAGCACAGGCTCAGTGGTTGTGGCACAGTGGACTTAGTTGCACCTAGGCATGTGGGAGCTTTCTGGATCAGGGAGCAAATCCATGTCTTCTGCATTGGCAGGATGATTCTTCACCACTTAGCCCCAGGGAGGCCTCAGCTTTCTTTTTACTGGTATAAACAAGGCATTTCTTTTTCTACCACTTCAGTTTTAACCTATTTGTATCTTTATGTTTAAAATAAGTTCCTTGCAGATAATATATGCTGTTGTTCTTTAGTCGCTAAGTCATGTCCACTCCTGCAACCCCATGGACTATAGTCTGCTAGGCTCCTCTGTCCATGGGATTTCCCAGGCAAGAATCCTGGAGCAGGTTACCATTTCCTTCTCCAGGGGATCTTCACAACCCAGGGATCAAATCCATATCTCCTGTGGCTCCTGCATTGGCCGGTGGATTCTTTACCCACTGAGCGACCAGGGAAGCCCAGATAATATATAAATAGGTCTTTTTTGTTCAACCTGACAACCTCTGTCTTTTAATCAGAGTTTAAATCTACTCTCTTGCTATTTGTTTTCTATGTCCCACATACGTTCTGTTTTCTTATGCCTTTGTTTTTCTTTTGCATGGAGTGTTTTATATAATCCCATCTCATCTCCTTTGTTGATTTACAGTCTATAACTCTGTATGATTTGGTGGTTATGTTGTGTGTTGTGTTGCACAGATCCTTCACTTGGGATAGTTTATCTTCATATTACATCACTTCACTCAGAACCTATGAACAATACCCTTTCATCTCTTTATTTCTGACCTATGTGTTTTGGTATGATCCAGTTTTCTTTAACATCTGTTAAAAACCTCAAAATAAATTTCTATCAAGTTTGCTTAGGTTTAAATAATAAGCAAAAGCCTTCTGTTTTTATCTAGGTAGAGTGCTATTTCTTCTTTTGTGTGCATCTTTAAATCCATTTGATATCACTTCTATTCATCCCAAGGGATTATCTGTAACATTCCTTAGAGTTCAGAGTCTGCTGGTGTTAAATTATTTCACCTTTGAAATGTCTGAAAAAGTATTTTATCTTCATTCTATAAAGATATTTTACTGGGTATAGAATTCCAATGTATACCTAGTTTCTCTTTCGGTGTATTTCCTCTGCCATTTTCTGGCTTGTGGCGTGGCAAATGAGCAATTTGCTTTTACTCCTTTTCTGTCTGTAGTATGATCTTCTTTGTGCAATGTGTCTCTTTTTCTGTGCCTGTTTTTGTGATTATTTTCTTTATCACCTGCTACAAGCAATTTTATTGTGATGTGATGATATAATTTGTTTCACATTTCTTGTGCTTGAGTTCATTAATATTTTCGTATCTGTATAGAGCCCCTCCACTGCAATTTTTAAATATTTTAGTAATTGCTTGTCTATTCCCTCTTTCTATTCTATCACAGGCACTTCAACTGTGTTTGTATTAGGTTTCTTGATATTTCCCCACAGCTCACTGAAGCTTTATTCTTTTCTCTTTTAAAATTGTCCTTTGGTGTTTCATTTTGGATAATTGCTAAGTGAGATAAGTCTGACAGAAAGACAATACTGAATTTTCTCACTTATATGTGAAAGCTAAAAAAAAATCATGGAGACAGAGTGGAGTGGTGGTTGCTAGGGACTGGGCGGGATAAGGGTAGGGGTATCAGAAGGTATTGTTCGGAGGGTACAAACCTCCAGTCAGAAAATAAATAAGCTCTGGAATTTAATGATATTTGAAAGCTGCTAAGAGAGGAGATCTTAAATTACCACACACACAAATAAATGGTAATTATAAGATGGATACGTTAACTAAGCTTATTGTAATTATTTTGTAATACATATGTTTATCAAAGTGTCACACTGTACACCTTAAACTTATATGATATATGTCAATTATATCTCAATAGAGATGGGAAAAAAAGAGGAATCATTTCAGTGGCAGAAAACCTAGGAAGGGACAAATTGGGGAGACTTAAATGTGTCTTTAAAATTGTGTGCATACGTGCTCAGTTGTGACCAACTCTTTGACACTCTTCTGTCCCTGGGATTCTCCTGGCAAGAATACTGGAGTGGGTTGCCATTGCCTCCTCCAGGGGATCTTCCCAACCCAGGGATTGAACCTGTATCTCCTGCATTGGCAGGCAGGTTCTTTATCACTGAGCCACCTAAGAAGCATCTTTAAAATCCTAATTTTCTCTCCCCTTCACACTAGATCAATTGCTATTTGATTGGTTAAGCACTGGATGCAGGGGTTGAATTGCATTTAGGAGTCATGGACAAAAATCACAAACTGTGTTTTTAAACTGATATCACGCAGCACAGCACAGAAGAGGGGACTCCTTGAACTTCAGATAGACTGAATGCTCCTCCTTCCCCACATAAAATCACACTATACTTACCCTGGCTTCAGCCCCTTTCCCCCTTCCTGCCTCCTGGGAAGGGGCACAGCACAACACCCCCCCACCCTCCCAACCCCCAACCCTCCACCCCCGCCGCCAGAAGGGCTGAGGCCGGCTTGGCTCTAATAGCTCCTAGTGCCTGCAGTGCCTCTTGTTTGGCCTTATGGCCAGTTAGCTCCACCTGCTGCTTGGAACTACTTAGAGGCAAGGGTGGAGAATGGCTGGGGGGCCTGTATTGCCATGGAGGACCGGAGTGGAGGACTGAAGCATGAAGCACAGAAATACCACCTAAAAGAGTGAGGGCACACGCTCAAGGAAAGATGGGTTTCTGGCTTTCCTCTCTAAAGCTTGAGACTATTAATGGAGAGGAAGAAATGTTTACAAAGTCAAATGATCACTAGTGCCAGGAAGGAGAGATGACATGGAGAGGTGAAACTTTGGAATATTTCAATCTCATCCTTTTTCTTGTACAAACCTCCCTGAGTCTTCCATCTGGCCAGCAGCACAGACACCAGAGTAGAGTCAAGGGCTGGATCTTCAAAAGAAAAGTCTGAAGGTTTCTAAGGTTTGGGGATTCATCCGTTCAGTTCAGTTCCTTTGCTCAGTCGTGTCTGACACTTTGTGACCCATAGACTGCAGCACGCCAGGCTTGCCTGTCCATCACCAAGTCCCAGAGCTTGCTCAAACTCATGTCCATCAAGTCGGTGATGCCAGCCAACCATCGCATCCTCTGTCATCCTCTTCTCCCGCCTTCAATTTTTCCCAGCATCAGGGTCTTTTCCAATGAGTCAGGTCTTCGCATCAGATGGCCAAAGAATTGGAGTTTCAGCTCCAATTGGGGATTCATGGCAGAGATCTAAAATCATATACCTTTCAGAAAGCAAACTTAAAATAATCTGAGGCTAAGAGGAAAAGGGATAGGAGAGGGGATCTTATAATGCTTGAAGTTAAGCCAGAGTTGATTGAGTTTATCTGGATGTGAATGCATTAAGTTTTCTGTCATCAGGAACAGTGACTAGATATTACAGGTTACATTTATTTATGGGAAAACATACTTGCATCTTTTTGACATAAGTAGACATTACTTCAAGGAGTATTTATGTAAGTGACAGATATATTGGGCATGCTGAGAAACCATGTGCCAAATATGAGGCTTCCCAAATGGCTCAGAGGTAAAAGAATCTGCCTGCCAATGTAGGACATGCAGGAGAAGCAGCTTTGATCCCTGGGTTGGGAGAACCCCCTAGAGTAGGAAATGACAACCCATGCCAGTATTCTTGCCTGGAGAATCCTATGGACAGAGGACCATGGTGGGCTACAGTCCATAGGGTTGCAAAGAATTGAACATGACTGAGTGAGCACTCACGCACATGCAAAGTATGGTCCTGAGTATTGGGAAAGTTGAGGAACTAGTGCAGTTAAGAACTCTCTTCTCATGAACTTATTTTCCTAGTGAAGCAAGAACACAAATAAATACCATAAGTTCAAATGATGATGATCACTCTAATGAGATAAATAGCATGGTGGAGTGAGTGGTCTATTTTAGGCAGCGTGGCTGGAGGAGCCATCTCAGGGAAGTGACATTTCGAGTAGAAGTCTGAATGAGGTGCAGAATTAAGTCATGGAGTTACTTGCAGAAGAGCTCTACGGGAACAGAGAAGAAGTGGGAAAGTCCCAGGCTGGATCCAAGCTTCTACAGGCAGGAGCAAAGAGTGAGGAGACGAGGTTGAAATGAGCATGGGCTCAAGAGCAGTCAGGGTAGAGCTGACTTGACTTTGGTCAAGACTCATAGACTTTGGTCTGTCAGTGACAGCTTCCTGGCAAGGGAAGGGCAAAGTCATGAGCAAAGTTCAGAAGAAGCTGGAGGACAGGAATTAGCACTGGCTATTTTCCCACTTATCTGCTCCTTTTCCCTGTAAGATTTTTGGAAAATGCTTTCTATCCTCACTGCTCCTAAGCCCTCTCTTCTCATTTGCTCTTGGAATCACTGCATTCTGGTTTCCATCCTCACCACAGCCCTTGGCTACCTTTGTCAAGGTCATCAATGGATTCCATGTTGCCCAACCAAACAGGCATTCTCAGTTCTCATCTTTACAGCATTTTCCCCAGATGTTCATCCTTTCCAGTCAACAGTGTTTCTGCTTGTCTTCCAGGATGCCCTATTCTCCCGGTGAATTTCTTACCTCACCACCTGCTCCTTCTCATTTTGTCCCAGTTTTTTGACTTGTTGCTTCTCATCTGACCCTTTGACACTGGAGTGATTCAGGGGATGGTCTGGGACCTCTTCTGTCTATATTCATTCCCTTGACGACTTAATCCTGGCTCATGACTTCACATGCCATTTATATGCTGGTGATTTCCAAATGTATGTCTACAGCATGAACCTCCTTCTGAACTCTCCTAGTATATCTCATCGCCTACTTGACAGTTCTGCTTGGGTGTGTCTACTGGGCACCTCAAACAACATGTCTCAAAACTCACTGTTGACTTTTCCCACAAAGCCAGCCACTCCTGCGGTCTTCTCTGTAGCTGTTAAATGGCAGCTCCATCCTTAAAGTCCTTCAGGCCAAAAACTTTTGAGTCATTGTTTGTTCTCCCTATACCTTTCATCTAATCTGTTAGGGAATCTCACTGATTCTATTGTCAAGACATATCTATCATCTGACCACTTCACCCTGCCTCTACTGTCTCCCTAGCTCTGGGTAGCTGCTCCATTACTGTGGCTGCCCGCTTCCAAGCTAGCCAGAGAGAACCTTTTAAAAGTAAGTCAGATGAAGCCACTCCTCTGGGCAGTACTCTGAAGTACTTCAGAGTACTTCATCTCACTCACCATAAAAGCCCAAGTTGCTTCATGATTTCTCCCACTGCTTACAGCTCTTTCCCTCATCCATACATGCCCAGTTTTACTGGCCTCCTTGCTGATTTCAGAACATGCCTCCTTGGGACATGGCCCCTGCTGTTCCTTCTCCTCTGCCTATCCTCACCCTGACCCCACTCCTTTGGGTTCTTGCTGTAGGCCTTTCCTGACTATTCCCTTTAAAATACACAACATTAGACTTCCCTGGTTTCCCAGTGGTTAAGATTTTATGCTTCCATTGCACAGGATATGAGTTTGATTTCTGGTTGGGGAACTAAGATCCCACATGGTATGCTGCACAGCCAGAAAAATAAAATAAAATACACAACATCCCATCCCATAGTACTCCCTAGACCTCTTTCCTGCCTTCCCTTTTCTACATAGTATTTCCAACATGCTTTATATTCCAGGTATGTGGTTATGTCACTTGCCACCTTCTCTCCACACACTGGAATGAAAGTTTTGGGAGGGTGGGGACTTTCATCTGTTTTGTTCAAAGCTGTACCCCTAAATGCCTGGAACACAGGTACATGGGAAGCTCTCAATCAGCTCTGAATGATCAAAAAAATCAATAAGGCAGGAGGTGAAAAAGCATTCCAGCAGAGAGAATGGAATGTGCAAAGGCACAGAGGTGAGTAAAGGTGAACTCAGGAGATCCGGAGATCTGGACCTGGCCGGGGCCTGCTGCTGACCCCCTGTGTGACCCCTGCCCTCTGTCCCCTCTCTAGACTGCATCATCCTTCATGTGATACAAGTCATGGTTGCATTTGATGACTGTGAAGTCTCCTCCAATGCCAGGTTTCTCAGCTGTGTTCCTAGGCTGGGGAGAGAGGTGGTTTAGGGGTGCCTGGGGCCTGAGGTCCCTCGGAGGAAGAGCGCTGGAGGCTGGACCACAGGGTAGAGAGAGGGTGAAGCTACAGCCACGCAACCAAAGACTTGCCTGTAAGAGGAAGCTCTGGGCTCACCTTTCTCCCCCAAAGCCTTCTGACCTCCTTCTCCCCCTCATTTACCAATCCCCCATCCCACTCCAAGGAGGCTTTCTAGTAAAACCTGAGTGGCAGGAAAACAACTTTTCAGTCACTCTCCAGCAATTTCCAGCTCACCTGTCTTCTTCGTGGCAGCTCTCCAGCCCTCCTCTGTCACATTTGGACTCTACCGCTCCCGTATGTCCCATATCTATGGGACTTAATGGACATCTCTGCCTTCTCTGATGGAGGGGCTGGCCTGGGAGCAGACACACCCAGACTTGCTCCAGTTGCTGACTGGAAGACCCCTGTTCTGAGTCCCAGCTGTTTGCCTGTGAAGTGCAAAGGTTTAAATGAAGTGGTAGATGAGGCTTGTTTAGCACCATGTCTGGTAAACAGCAGGCTTTGTAGGTGTCTTTGCCTTTGTGTCTCCTTTGCCCACCACCCCCTAGCCCATCCAGCCGGGAGACTCACAGCTCTGCCTGTTCACACCCGCACCATGCACACAGACCAGTTAGTTGTGGGCTCACATGTCACAGCATTAAATTGCACCCATCGCTCAGTTTCTGTACCCCTCTTCCCATCAGATGGGAGTTTCCTGGGAGCAGGAGCCATGTCTCCCTAATCTGGGTTTTCTGAAATCAGAGGTGGTATCTCCCTTTCAGACTGGGAGGTTAGGGTGATAGCCAAAGGACTCCCCAGTACCCTGGCCCAGCTGAGATTCTAGAGGCCAGGACTTGCCCTGACTCTGCATTGGTCTTGCTTAATGCAGATAGTAAGCAGGGAGGCACGTTTTAGGAAGGAAGGAATGAAGAGGCACTGTTTCACACTCTGCACAGATCAACCCATCTGGAGGCCTGGAACAACTGGACAGCTTCATGGCAAGCAGTCCACAAATACAGAGAACAGATGAGGTTAGAAATGGCCCATGCTGAGGCTACTCAGAGGGGTCTGAGCAGGACCCCAGCAAGGCAGTGTGGGCTACTGACTCCTCTTGGTGAAAGCCTCTCATCCAAAATCAGATGATGCTAATCCTCTGTATGGAACTCTGCAGTGGCTTTTTCTATTGCCCAGATTTCACACACACACACACACACACACACACACGTACATGGATGGACTCCACATGGATCTGAGTGGCCTCTGCAACCACGTTCAGGAGTAATCTTAAGAGCAATTAGTCCTCTACAGAAGCAGCTGATGCAGGGTCAGGTGTCCCCCAGCATCCTCTAATTAATAGAGGGGAAAGAGGATGGGGAATGATAAACCAGAGGTCAGCTGAGTCCCAGGAGCACCCTCACCTCCTCTGACTTGTCTGACCATGGACGACATTTCTGGGGGAGTCTGCACAGCTAGACTAGGTCCCACTCCCCTTCTCATTCTGCACCTGCCTCCTCTCTCCTTTGTGAAATCCCTCCCCTATTCCCTCCAGCTCAGGCCCCCCACCCTTTCTGCCTGCCCTCTAGTGAGATGTGTCCCTCCCATTGCTGCCTTCCACTCCTTGCGCACATCCCTGTGAAGGCTTTGCCCCCTCGGGTTCTTTACCAGTCAGTCCCCATTCTGTGCAGCCGGCAGAGCCCTTTCTATCGTCTCTGGCTCTCTGACTGCCTGTGTACTCCTCACTCTATTGCCCGGGATTCCTTTGTCCACATCAAAGCTAGATCCAAACCACTACCTATTTTCTGCCCACACAACCTCCAGGCCCCTTCGTGGACTGTCATGCTGCAGGAATGCAAACCCATTTGGATTCCTCAGTGAGCCTACCATGTGAAAAAACAATCAGTCCATGTGGAGCCTCCTGAGTGCACAAGGGAAAGACATCACGGGCTGAGCAGGAGCGCCGCCCGGGGCCCGCAGCAGGCAGACTAGAGGGAGGAGTCAATGGGACACCAGGATCCCTGGTTTCGCGCCCCACTTCACTCCACGCACTGTGTGACTTTGGGGTTTCAGATTTCTCATTGGCAAAATGAGAAAGGGAAACCTTGCATTATACACTCTGTGTATAGGCAGGTAGCACACTGCAGTCTGTCAGCTAACGTTGCCAAGACTCCCAACAGAAAACCAGTTTCTGAGCACCATCTATGTGCTAACCACAAATATCACCTCACCAAATCCTCCCAGAAGTCGAAGGAGGTGCAAATACCCATTTTTTAAATAATATAATCACACACATTTATTAAAAATTTGCTAATAATATCTGCATGTTCTAGTTTATTTTATAGTTAACAAATTCATATTTTAAATGAATTTAAATGAAGTTACCACAGTTAGTTCCTCATTCAGTTCAGTTCAGTCACTCAGTTATGTCCGACTCTTTTCAACCCCTTGGACTACAGCACGCCAGGCCTCCCTGCCCATGACCAACTCCTGGAGTCTACTCAAACACATGTCCATTTAGTCGGTGATGCCATCCATCCATCTCATCCTCTGTTGTCCCCTCTTCCTCCTCCCACCTTCAATCTTTCCCAGCATCAGGGTCTTTTCCAATGAGTCAGTTCTTCGCATCAGATGGCCAAAGTACTGGAGTTTCAGCTTCAGCATCAGTCCTTCCAATGAATATTCAGAACTTAGTTCCTTTAGGATGGACTGGTTGGATCTCCTTGCAGTCCAAGTGACTCTCAAGAGTCTTCTCCAACACCACAGTTCAAAAGCATCAATTCTTTGGCACTCAGTTTTCTTTATAGCCCAATTCTCACATCCATACATGACTACTGGAAAAACCATAGCTTTGATTAGGTGGGCCTTTGTTGGAAAAGTAATGTCTCTGCTTTTGAATATGCTGTCTAGGTTGGTCATAGCTTTTCTTCCAAGGAGTAAGCGTCTTTTAATTTCATGGCTGCAGCCACCATCTGCAGTGATTTTGGAGACCAAAAAAATAAAGTCTATCACTGTTTCCATTGTTTCCCCATCTATTTGCCATGAAGTGATGGGACCAGATACCATGATCTTCGTTTTCTGAATGTTGAGCTTTAAGCCAACTTTTGCACTCTCCTCTTTCACTTTGATCAAGAGGCTCTTTAGTTCTTCTTTGCTTTCTGCCATAAGGGTGGTGTCATCTGCATATCTGAGGTTATCGGTATTTCTCCCGGCAGCCTTGATTCCAGCTTGTTTCTCCAGCCCAGCATTTCTCATGGCGTATTCTGCATATAAGTTAAATAAGCATGGCAACAATATATAGCCTTGATGCACTCCTTTCCCAATTTAGAACCAGTCTGTTTTTCCATGTCCAGTTCTAAATGTTGCTTCTTGACCTGCATACAGATTTCTCAGGAGGCAGGTAAGGTGTTCTGGTATTCCTGTCTCTTTCAGAATTTTCCACAGTTTGTTGTGATCTACACAGTCAAAGGCTTTGGCATAGTCAATAAAGCAGAAATAGATGCTTTTCTGTAACTCTCTTGCTTTTTCGATGATCCATCAGATGTTGGCAATTTGACCTCTGGTTCCTCTGCCTTTTATAAATCCAGCTTGAACATCTGGAAATTCACATTTCATGTAATGTTGAAGCCTGGCTTGGAGAATTTTTAGCATTACTTTGCTAGCATGCAAGATGAGTGCAATTGTGCAGTAGTTTGAGCATTCTTTGGCATTGCCTTTCTTTGGGATTGGAATGAAAACTGACCTTTTCCAGTTCCTCATATGTGAAATTAATTTTCAAAAATAATTTAATCTTTTCATATTCTATCTTATCTACAAATGGAAAATTTTTTCTTCCAATTTTTGCTATTAAAATAGAGCTGGGGTGAATATGTTTTACAGATTTTCTCCCTCTTTCTGGGCATTTCATTGGTATGGATGAGAAATTACTAGGTTAAAAATAGTATAAAGAAAGGAGTATAAAAAATAAATTTTTATAGACAAAGAAACTGAAGGCCATGGAGGAAAAGCAGCTCATTCAGATAACAAGAGGTTCACTGGGATTTAAACCCAGGTCCATCCGATTGCAAAGCCAACAGAACATCAACAATCCTAGGGGTTGGATGAGGCTAATATACATCAGTGCCAGCCAGGAGGGCTTCCCTGGTGGCTCAGATGATAAAGAATCTGTCTGCAATGGGGGAGACCCGGTTCCATCCCTGGGTTGGGAAGATCTCCCAGAGAAGGGAAGGGCAACCCACTCCAGTATTCTTGCCTGGAAAATTTCATGAACAGAGGAGCTTGGCAGGCCCCAGTTTATGGGCTCTCAAAGAGTCAGACACGACTGATGGACTAACACACAAACACACATATACCAGCCAAGAAGTAGAGCTTTCTGTTCCCAGAACAAATGAGGGTCATCCTCAGGGCATTTTGATTGAATCTGAACCAAAGAAGACTGATCCTTCCTCCAGGAAGCCCAGAACTGACCACATGGGGGTCAGCCCGTAGATGGCTGAGTCACACTCAGAAGATGTCCCAGGTTATCTAGTGGAGCTTGTTACCTCTGTCAGATGCTCAGGCACCTGGGAAGGCAGCCTGGTGGGGAAGAGAGCCCGCTGGACAGAGATCAGCATGTGGGAGCTCTACTCAGCTGTACTGCAGACCCTCTGTAGGGCCTTGGGCTTCTCATGTTCTCTCTTCAGACTTCACTGCCCACCTGTCACAAGACGGCACTGGCCCTAGCGGAGGGGACTGGGAAGTGCCAGGAATCTCCTGGGCACACTGGCCAGGCCCTCCCCATGCATTCTCCAGCTCCCACCCCTGCTCCCAGCTAAGAGATGCTGCTGTAAGCAGGTGCTGTAATCAGCTACCAAGGATGTGGTTTCCCAGGGAGCCCACGAGGAGGGCATCCTGCAAGCTGGAGGAGAGGGCACCAAAAAGCTCCTTTTCTCTGCTCCTGATCAACTTTCATGCCTTTGCTCCTTTCACTGCACCAGGAGCAGAGCTGTGTCTGTCTCTCCACAGTGATCAGATTCACAAGCAAGAAATTGGAACCTAGCCACCTCACAGGTCAAGGAAAAGAGGCCAGAGGAAGATAGAAGGGGTGCACCAGGGTACATCAAACAGGCCAACCCAGGGGCCTGGAGAGGAAGACAGCCTCTTGGCCCTTTCTTGGTCTTCTGTCTCTTCCTGGAGCAGCAGATGGACAAAAAAGGCAAATGAGGAGCAGAGGCCAGTTTTCAGGAGGCACCATGGATGAGGGCAGCAAGGTCTGTGAGCCTGTTGGAAGGTGACTGGTACAGGTTGTGGCCTGTGGGAAGATGTGGGCAACAGTGCCCTGGGCAGAGGAGAAGGCCTCAGGGGATGGAGAAGTTCGCGGCCTCAGAGGATGGGGGTTTTGCCTCTTTGGGAGACATCTTAAGCGTGGCTACCCTAGATGAGAACATGAGACCTGGTTCAAGTCAGCGCTCCAGGACCATCTCCCATGGCCCCATCCCACCAACTTACGAAGAGCTATCGTCATAACCCTCCTCCCCAGGTCCCCGGGCAGTGAAGTACGTGACCCATTCATCCTGCCCCCACAGCTAAGCAACAGTTCAAGAAGGATGTATCACTCAGAAAGAGAAACCAGCCAGTTTCTGGCTCTGCAAGAGAAAGAGCCAGGGCCTCCTTGAGCTGGGTTCAGGGCCTCTGTATGTGTCACGGGATATGAGCTCATCCCCACAACAGTGGGCTGGGGCTAGACAGTTACCTGGCCTCTTGGTGTGGGCCCTGGGGCCCCGTGGGATCGCTCACGCAGACACCAAGAGAATCTCCCCCGTGCTCATGTCTGTCTGTGCCCCAGATGAGGCAATCTGAGGGCAGAGCATGGGGCCTCTGAGCCCCATGGGCTGGGGCTGGGGCTGGGGCTCCTCCAATCCTTTCCCTGCGTGCACACACACACACACACACACCCTCAACTCCATGCTTCACCCTCCTCACCACACCCTGGCTCTGCCCAGTGGCCAAAGGCTCACACACTGTCTTCCCCCAAAGCTTTCATTATGCTGTGAATCAGAGGGCGGGAGGTAGATCTGGCAGATTCTAGTCCATGGAAACCCATAAGACCGGTATGACTTCCTGGAGTAGGGTCTGCTGCCCTGGGACTGACAGTCATGAGCTGGGGAGAGGCAGATTCCTCCCCTGTGAGGTCAGCTGCAAAGCACAAGGCATGGGTGCCCCTTTGTGAGGGTGCTGGCTTAGTTCTGCGTGGGGGAAAGGGAGGGGGTGGGGGCGGGGTGCGGAGGGCTTGCCCTGCCCCAGAAGATGGCCTGCCCTGTGCTAACGGGAGACAACGTGAGGTCCCAGGTGAGGCTCAGGGGCCACAGAGGGCACGAGCTGAGGGTATATTCCGGAAACAAGAGTCCTTCCATCTGTCTTTTCGGACTAAGCCCCAGGAGCATGACAAAATTAGCTCATAAATAGATCTACTGGGGTCTTGGAGGGAGTTGCCTGTGAGACACCATAGAGAAATCAGAACTTCTCAAAATTAGCCCCAGAAATGAGTATTTTCCTTGATTTTATTTTTTCTTTTATGATTAGGTTGTGAAGGACAGAGATTAAATGATGTCCATAAAATAAGCTGTTAAAGAGAAAGGCAAGTCACAATTCGATTTTGTTTATACACACACACGCATGACACTAAAATGCGCTGTTCCTTCACTCTTTCCACAGATATTTGTAGGGTACCGGTTATATTCGATGGTTAGGACAGGTTCTGGGGACATAGTGGAAAACACACCAGGCAAAACTCCTGCCTTTTACAGCTTATTTTTCAATGGGAGATTTGGAAAATAAACAAGTGAACAAATGCAAATAAAGCAGCCCTCAGTTGTTATAAGTGAAAAGCAGCAAATCGGGGGATAACCCTTTAGATGGTGTCCCAGGGGAGTCCCTCTGGCAGGCTCCAGCAGTAACTGTGAAACTGAAAGACACAAAGAGTTAGGGACCCTGGGAGGCCCCAGAGGTGGGGAGCACTGGGCTTGTCTTAGTAACTGAGGACTCTCAGTGAGGATCTTTGAACACTTGGTAGGGAGTTTACATTTTATTCCAAGAGGCTTAGGTCACCATTGTTGCTGGTGACAGACAAGCCAGCTCTAACCCCCACCCTGAAAATTTGCTTAAGCTGTGTTCAGAAAGTAGTTTAGAGAAAGTAGTGGATGATCTAATTTTGGTCTTTATGTGAGAGAGAGAGTGTGTGTGTGTGTGTGTGTGTGTGTGTGTGCGCATGTGTGCACACACACTCAGTTACTTGGTCATGTCTGGACCTTTGTGATCACATTGACTATAGCCCGCCAGGCTCCTCTGTCTATGGAGTTATTAAAGGCAAGAATACTGGAGCGTGTTGCCATTTCCTACTCCATGGGATCTTCCTGACCCAAGAACTGAACCACGTCTCTTGTGTCTCCTTCATTGGCAGGCAGATTCTTTACCACTAGCACCACTTGGAAAGTCCCCTTAATCTTGATCTTCATGAATTTCCCCAAAACATTGTATGAGATGTTTGTTTTCATCACTGTAAAAAGTAATCCTTATTATTTTATATATTATAGATTTAATGCCTGTTTTCTTGCCTAAACTGGTCCACGCTTTGGAGTTTTTGTGAGCTTGGCATTCTTGGGAACTTCTGTAACTACAGTCTTCAGCATAGGGCCTGGGTAGCCCCTGACAC
This sequence comes from Bison bison bison, assembly GCF_000754665.1. Lineage (NCBI taxonomy): Eukaryota > Metazoa > Chordata > Mammalia > Artiodactyla > Bovidae > Bison > Bison bison. The sequence goes on along the minus strand of NW_011494953.1, from coordinate 860,377 downwards.
ATGGCAGGAGACTCCTGCAAGCCTTCTGCTTAACCTTTCCAGCCCTAAAGTTGTCAGACTGAACCCTCCCCCATCCCAGGACAGAGTACTTCTACACAGAATGAAGTTATAGGTATGTCTTGAGAGCAGATAGGTTGTGGGTTAGTGGCCAAGAGAATCTCCCAAGAGCTCTGTTTCTTCATGAAAAGTGGTTCCTCCCACCTTTAACATGTCTCCAGACTGGACATCCCAGAAAGACATATAATTTTCTCTTCTGTGCCCTTGGAATTGAATCCCTCAGCCTAATAAGGAGGATAAACCCATTTTACAGGTAAAGAAACTGAGATTCAGAAGAAAAGTTTGGCTGAGGCCAACAAAAAAAAACAAAAAAAAAAGAGGAAAAGGGGACCAGTTTCCCAAGATGCCTCCCTCACCTCCCTGTGCCAAGGTGATGAGCCTCATGGGGGTGACTGAACTCCCAGAGCCCACTGGCCAGGCAGGAGCTGTGTGTCTCTGTGAAAAGGGGCCCTTAGGGGTTTTCTGATTAAGGTGCCTGTGATGAGTCAGGAAGGGGCTAGAGGAAGTTGACCAACTGGAGTGGTGAAACCAGTCCATCTCCTTCAACTTGGGAAGGAGGCCAGGCTGGGGAACGGTATAAAGGGCACCTCGGCCCCTGCTCAGCTCAGCACTCCACTAGAAGCCTCTCCAGCTGGCCCCACTGTGAGTCTGGTAAGTGTTTGCTGGTAGAACCAGGCTTGGGACCTGGGGCCTCCCACAGGCCAGAATGTGGCTGGGGGTGGCCAGCCTGAGGGGGGGTGCAGGGCTCACTCATGTGCAGGATTCAATTGGACCACTGTCCTTCTGGGGGAGCTCAGGTCACTGTGCTGAGGGCTAGGTGCGTGGCTGGGAAACAGAACAGACAGCAATCCCCTCCTGCATCATATTTTCTTGGGGCTGTATTTTCAAATGTGGGGGACAGGGAGGAGAGAAGAGTAAGATAGGGATGCAGGGGAAATATGGTCAGATTCTCTCCTAAAACTGCTTAATTTGGGCTCACTATGTTTTTTGTCTTCTCTAAAGGGGAACAGGGTCTGGGGACACACTTGTAATTTTTAGCTGTGCTACAGAAGGGAGACATGCTGAATGGGGAACACTTTCTATCTGGAGAACCCAGGCATAGCAGGGGCAGGGAAACCCAGTTTAGAAGTAGGAGACTTGAAAGAATCAGCTCCAGCTCTTAGCAACCTTCCAGCCCCCTCCCTCCCACCACCACCAGCCAAAGTTCAGAAGGTCAAGAGAGAAAGAAGCTCTGGAGCTGAATATGCCAACTGGTTCATTTTGCAGAGGAGAAATCTGAGGCCCAGAGGGACTAAATGACCTGCCCAGAACCACACAGCATTTCACTGGGAGATTTAAGCCAAGATCATGTCATGTGACTCCAGTCCAGGGCATGCACCATCACCTCTCAGATCCTCTTGGGATAGGCTACTGATTTTCCAGGACTTGGGGGTCCTCCAGGAGAACTTCCCCCACCCCCAGCACCTTCCCTCTTCCTGTCATAATCCCAGACCTCATCTCTTCTCTTTGTCAGAGGAGGTCAGGAACAAGGGAGAGACAAGGATAGGCAAGGGCAGGAGACGAGATGGTACCCAGCACACCTGCGCAGAGCAGCTCTGGAGACAGTCCTTGTTGTTGGCTCTTGGGAATAAGAAGCTCCCAGGAGGGCCTTTCCCCACCCCTCTCCATCCCTACGTTCACCCTGCTACTTCTGTGGAATGATTGCCCAGCATGATCAGCAGAGTGCCCCACCCAAGGGAAATGGGAATGCTGAGAAACCAGGTACTGCTACAGATTCTTGGGCTTCATCTGTTTCCTTGCCTTCAGTAACTCCTCTGAACCCTCCTCTTTTTCAGGTTGACCGAAAGCAGCTTCCAAGATGTCCCAGCAACACACTCTGCCAGTGATTCAGCCCCCTGCCCTCTCTCAGGAGTCCCTCAAGCCTGCTTCTCCTCCCACCAATACCCAGCAAGAGCAAGTGAAGCAGCCAACTCCACTGCCTGCCCCATGCCAGAAGGTACACTCGGAGCTCCCAGGGGAGGTCCCCTTGGAGCTTGGGGAGAAACATACAATTGTGAAAGGGGTGGCTGAACAAAAGTGTGAACCACAGCAACCAGAGCCAGACCAGCAAGAACAGCATGTGGAACAACAGCAGCAAGAGTCACAGGTGCAGGAACAGAATGTGGAAGAGCAACAGCAAGAGTCACAGGTACAGGAAGTACATGTGGAGCAGCAGCAACAAGGGTCACAGGTGCAGGAACAGCATGTGGAACAGCAGCAGCAAGAGTCACAGGTGCAGGAACAGCATGTGGAACAGCACCAGCAAGAGTCACAGGTGCAGGAACAGTATGTGGAACAGCAGCAGCAGGAGTCAAAGGTGCAGGAACAGCATGTGAAGCAGCAACAGCAAGAATCACAGGTGCCGGAAGAGCATGTGAAGCAGCAGCAGCAAGAGTCACAGGTGCCAGAAGAGCATGTGAAGCAGCAACAGCAAGAATCACAGGTGCCAGAAGAGCATGTGAAGCAGCAGCAGCAAGAGTCACAGGTGCCGGAAAAGCATGTGGAGCTGCAGCAGCAAGAGTCACAGGTGCCAGAAGTGCATGTGGAGCTGCAGCAGCAAGAGTCACAGGTGCCAGAAGTGCATGTCAAAAAGCAACACCAGGAGCTACAGGAGCAGGAAGTGCAGCAGCAAAAAGAACAGCACGTGGAACATCAGGAAGCAGAACACCTGGGGCTGCAGCTGGAGCAGGAGAAAACACAAAGAGAGCAGCAGCTAAAAGGACAGCTGGAACAGGAGAAGAAGGTCTTGGGCCAGCACTTGGATCAAGAGCCAGCAAAGAGAGAGGAGCAAATGGAAAAGAAAGAGGAGCAGCTGCTGGAGCAGCAGGAGGGGCAGCTGAAACAGCCTGTGTTTGTCCCAGCTCCCGGCCAGGTCCAAGAGACCCACCCAGTCCTGCCACTGAAGGAAAAAGCCTTGCCCTCTGAAGAAGCAGGAGGTGTAGTGCCTTCTAAACATAAGTAACCACCTGCGGTGTCCCAGAGGCCCCTGGAAATCCCATACAAGTGAAGAGAGAGCCAGTGGCCTCACTTATCTTGGGCCCCCAACCTGGGTGACCCGCCTCATCTGTGAACCTGCCTGACCCTGACCTTCTGCATGTCTCTTTGATAGGGCTGGGGTGGGGGGAGTTACAACCCAGCATCCACCCCTGATGAGCCCAATCCCAACCTCAGGTGGCCAGAGGCTTTACCTGAGGAGAGAGTGATTATAGCTACTCTGAATACATCCCCACTATAATAGCTGAATCTGTGAGTGTGTACAATAATACAGAATAAATCCTGGAAGGCTTGGAATCCTGTATTTTATTTGACTTTTTACCCTCTATCATTCACCATATGAAAACCTGTGTGTGCAGGTTAAAGGTTGAGAATGACTCTCTTGGCCAGTTCCCATAGGTGGACAGATATTCTGACCCCTCTTTGATTCTGTACCCCAAATAACTCAATACATTCGACAGCTTCTAAAAATGAAATGAAAATAATAGCAAAACAGAAGTTCACTCGTGTACCTGAAAGTAGCACTCAGCAGTCAGGAAGAGGGAACGGGTTACCTTGGCTGAGGGAAGAGGATCTATTCATCTCAGTTCAGCACTACCTTCCATTATACCCACCGAACCCAATCCTAGCCCAAGGCCAAAGGCATGGGTTCCACCTGGGTTCTGGTGCTTGCCCAGATTTTCTCTCCACAGAATGTGCTCATGGTTTCCAAGAGTCATGGTTAAGGAAGACTTTAGGAAAGTAAAGCAGCAGAATTGGGGGAAATAGGGAGAAGAGGGACTTCTGGGACTGGTCTCTGATAGAGAAAATGTCACTAAGGGAAACAAAGTTTGGGTCAACTGGAATCGGGGGAGCCAAAAGTGTTGAATAGCCTGGAGAAATACCGATCTAAGGTCATTGCAGTGGTTTTCCCCTCCCTGACATTTCTGTAGCCTTTACTACCTACCATCAACCACATCAGAACATGGGGCTCTTTCCTTCCTGGGAATCTCCTTGTGTGTGCACTCAGTCATGTCCGACTCTCTGTGACGCTATGGACTGTAGCCCACCAAGTTCCTTGGTCCATGCGATTTTCCAGACAAGAATACTGGAGTGAGTTGCCATTTCCTCCTCCAGGAGGGTCTTCCTGACCCAGGGATCAAACCCACATCTCCTGCATTATAGGCAGATTCATAACTGCTGAGCCACCAAGGAATCACCTGGCTCTGACAATTTAACATCACCTCAGGCAGGTTGTCTCAAGTTACCCAAAGCTATTTCATCATAATCACGAGCATATGTCAGGGACATCTCTCTTGAGAATGTCATAGGCACCCAAAGTCAAAGGGTCCGAAAGGCACTTAGTATCCCTTACTCCCCGCCCAACTCCAGTGACAGCACTGTCATTCCTCTTTAGGGATTCTCTCTCTTGGGTAATAATGCCATCTGTGCCTTCACCAAAGCCAGAGAAACCACATCATTCCCTGCCCTCATTTCCTCTTCTTCCCTACCCCCACAACAGAGACCAATCCTTGCTAATCCTACCCGCACCCTTCAAGCTTTGGCCGAGGTGGTTTCTCACCTGAACGATTGCAATGGCCCTCAAGCTCTTCTTTGATCCCTGTGTCCACATACCCTGCAATTCATCCATCACACAGTGAACAGGGCATTTCATTCAAAATTTTGATCTATTTAGATTTATTTCACTTCACTCCTTGGGTGGCTCTCATTATTTAGAGGATGAGATTGCAGGCTCAAGTTAAAGGACAAGAGTTAAGAGGAAGCTTGGGTAGAACTGGGTGGGACGATTGGGGGCACAGGGAGAAATAATTAGAAACACCCAGAATGTGTGCAATTTGTTTTGAAGTCCTAGATTTTGATTTTTATTAGACCTTTTTGGTGGTTCTCTTCTTTTTTAAAAAATTTATTTATTTAACTAGAGTAGATATACAATACTGTGCTGGTTTCAGGTGTACAACTTCAGATTCTTTCCCATTGTAGGTTTTTATAAGATATCGAATAGAGCTCCATGCACTATACAACAGAACTTCATAGATTTTATATATAGCAGAATGTATAAAATACCTTTTTGCAGAATAGCTTTTGATTTATGAAAAGGTCAAGAAGATAGTACAGAGAGTTACTTTGCACTTCACACCCAGTTTCCTTTATTATTAGCATTGTATATCAGTATGGCACATTTATTATTATAATTAGCAAAACAGTATTGGTACATTATTATTAGCTGAAGGTCATGGTTTATTCCGATTATTTTAGTCTTCACCTAATGTCTTGTCCTGTTTCAGGATCCCATCTAGAATACCACATTACTGTTGCTTTGTCGCCTTAGGCTCCTCTTGACTGTGATGGTTCCTCAGACTTTCTTTGCTTTTTGATGACCTTGATAGTTTTGAGGCATCCTGGTCTGGTGTTTTATAGACTATCCCTCAATTTGGGTTTGTCTGATGTTTTCTTCATGGTTAGACTGGAGTTATGGGTTTTTAGGAGGAACACCACAGAGGTAAACTGCCTTTTTCATTACCTTATATAAAGAGTACATACTATTCACATGATTTATTACCTTGATCACCTGGCTGAGGTAGTATATATCAGGCTTCTCCACTGAAAAATTACTGTCTTCACCCTCCCTCCCAACATCCCATCTGACTCTACTGTATTCTTTGGAAGGAAGTCATGATGCAAAGCTCACAATTGAGAAAGAATTGAGGAGTTAAGCTCCCTGTCACTGAAGATGGAGTATCCTCATAAATTATTTTGAGTTATCCGTACAGGAAACATATCTATTTTCTCTCCTTATGTATATATGGGTGTGTATACGTTTGGATGTGTATATGGGTAGATGTGTTTAATCATTTATTTATGTCAGCATGTACTCATTAATATTTTGTTTTATACTTTGGGTTATACTCCAGTAGTACTTTATTTTCTTTTCTATTGTGGTAAAATACCCATGACATCAAATTTCCTATATTAATCATGTGCAGTTCAAAGGTATTAAGTACATTCATGCTGTTGTGCAACCGTCACCACCATCCCTCTTGCAAGACTGAAACTCTGTACCTATCAAACAATAATTCCCCATGACCTTCTCCCTGCAGCCCTTAGCAACCACCATTCTCCTTTCTTTCATTTTTTAGAATCTCCCTTTTCCCCCTACACCCTTGCTTCTTATAACCACTATTCTGCTCTATGCTACTATAAATTCAGCTTCTTTGGGGTCACAAATATCAGCATTTCCTCCTTTTCTGAGATTAAATCTGCTGTTGTTGTTTCGTCTCTAAGCCATGTCCAACTCTTTTGTGACCCCATGGTCTGTAGCCCTCCAGGCTACTCCATGGGATTTTCTAGATAAGAATACTGGAAGGGGTCGTCATTTCCTTCTCCAGGGGATCTTCCAAACACAGGGATTAAACCCACATCTCCTGCATTGGCAGGTGGCTTCTTTACCACTGAGCCACCAGGGAAGTCCGAATTATATATATA
>NW_011494953.1:852252-853704 GCF_000754665.1 Bison bison bison | reverse complement strand
TATATATATATATATATATATATATATATATACATTATAATATAACATCATATATCACATTTTCTTTACCCATTCATCCATTGCCATTTAAGTTGTTTCCATACCTTGGTTATCACTAATAATGCTGAAATGAACATGGGATATCTCATCAAGATACTGATTTCATTTCCTTTGTGTATAGACCCAGAAGTAGTATTGCTGAATCATATGGGAGTTTTATTTTTAAGTTTTTGCAGAAACTTCATACTGTTTTCCATAATAACTATAGCAATTACATTCTTACCAACAGTGTACAAGGATTCTCTTTTCTTCACATTCTTGCCAACACTTGTTAGCTTTTGACATTTTTATAATAACAATTCTAACAGGTGTGAGAGGATATCCCATAGTGGTTTGATTTGCATTTCCCTGTTGATAAGTGATGTTGGGAATTTTTTCATATACCTGTTGGAAACAGGATGATATTGACATAAAAAAAGACACATGGATCAAAGAAACAGATTAGAGAAACTAGAAATAAATCCATGCTTATGTGGTCAATTAATTTTTGACAAAGATGCCAAGAATACAAGATGGAGGAAGGATAGTCTCTTCAATAAATGGTGTTGAGAAAGCTGGATCTCCAATGCAAAAAAATAAAATCAGACTCTCAGAATGATACACAAAATCAACTCAACTGGATTAAAGACTTAAAAGCAAGACCTAAAACCAACTTATCTAGAGAATAAGTTCCTTGGCAATGGTCTTGGCTATAATAGTATGGTCTGTCACCAAAAGGAGTTTGTTCACATCCAAAATATATAAGGATCTCTTACAAATAAAAAATAAATAAATAAAACAAAACAAACAAAAAATAATCTGGTTTTAAAATGGGCAAAAGATCCAGATAGTACTTTCTTTATTTTGGGCAAAGGACCTGAACAGTATTTTATTTTGTTGCTTAAATGGTTCCAGCTTTGGCCATTAGGAGATCTTGCAATTGATTCCTGTGTCCTTGGTTAAACATCAAAGTGGAGATTTTAGTTTTTGTTTTTCCTTTGTTATTTTGATTTTTTGAGCATTCCATCCTTTCTGGTACTACAAGGTACATCAGGCTTATTATGTATATTCCTGCCCCAATCCTAGAGTTAACAAATTTTTTGAGGAGTCCTGGTTGATTATACTGGAGAATACCATTAAAAACCAAGATCTGTCATGCTCACTTTTACTAGTTCATTGTTTCTTTTGGGTCCACTCAATTCACAAAGGAAATATATGTATGTGTACTAACATGTATGTATATGTGTGCATGAGTATGCATTTCTATATGTAACCACCTGTGTTTATATTAAGCTAAACATTAAAAAAGACGCTTACTCCTTGAAAGAAAAGTTATGACCAACCTAGATAGCATATTGAAAAGCAGAGACATTACTTTGCCAACAAAGGTCCGTCTAGTCAAGGCTATGGTTT
>NW_011494953.1:850493-852107 GCF_000754665.1 Bison bison bison | reverse complement strand
TTGGACTGTGAAGAAAGCTGAGCGCCGAAGAATTGATACTTTTGAACTGTGGTGTTGGAGAAGACTCTTGAGAGTCCCTTGGACTGCAAGGAGATCCAACCAGTCCATTCTGAAGGAGATCGGTCCTGGGTGTTCTTTGGAAGGAATGATGCTAAAGCTGAAACTCCAGTACTTTGGCCACCTCATGCGAAGAGTTGACTCATTGGAAAAGAGTCTGATGCTGGGAGGGATTGGAGGCAGGAGGAAAAGGGGACAACAGAGGATGAGATGGCTGGATGGCATCACCGACTCGATGGACGTGAGTTTAAGTGAACTCTGGGAGTTGGTGATGGACAGGAAGGCCTGGTGTGCTGCGATTCATTGGGTCTCAAAGAGTTGGACATGACTGAGCGACTGAACTGAAACATAGTTCATACCAACATCTCCAACTATAATCCTTAACCCCATGAATCATTCTAGCCTTTTTCTCATATGTAAATTCTGACTCCCAACAGTGAAAAATGTCACACGTACCATCCACCATCCATTATCTTAATTGTTCATTTCTAGTGTACATTTATAGCAGAATCAGAAGTGACACAGTGGTAAAGAATCCACCTGCCAACAAAGGAGATGCACATTCGATCCCTGGGTCAGGAAGATTCCCTGGAGTAGGAACTGGCCACGCACTCCAGTATTCTTGCCTGGAAAATTCCTGAACAGAGGAATGTGGTGGGCTAGAGTCCGTGGGGTCACAAAGAGTCAGACATGACTGAACACAGCATGAAAGTGAAAGTGTTAGTTGCCCAGTCGTGTCTGACTCTTTGCAACCCCTTGGACAGTAGCCTGCCAGGCTTCTCTGTCCATGGGACTTCCCCTAGGCAAGAATACTGGAGTGGGTTGCCATTCCCGTCTCAGCCATACCGCAATGCTGATGAGCAGTTCTTATGCCTTTAGTCTTACATGTTTCTCTCACTTCCAAAGTTATTTAAGTCAGTTTCTTTTTCTCTCACATCCTCCAATGAGGCAGTTGCATACATTTGTAACACAGATAATATCGTAACAGTCTATATTCCTTTCTAGGATTCCCCAACTTTCTATTTTTTTTTTAAATTTTGCATGCATTGTTTCACTCTTTGTGCTGTAAAAATCTATTGTTTTAACAAATGCAAAATTATATGTATATATATATATATATATATATTATCATACAGAGTAGTTTCTTTGCCCTAAAACAGAATCATTTATGCTTCATCTATCCAACCCTTCGGTGCTCTCCTTGAACCCTAATCTTTATTCTATTTCTATAGTTTTGCCTTTATAGAATGTCATATAATTAAAATTGTACAGCATATAGCCTTTTCAGACTAGCTTCTTTGACTTAGAAATAGGCATTTTAAAATGCTGCAGAGGATGTGGAGAAAAGGGAACCCTTTTACACTGTTGGTGGGAATGCAAACTAGTACAGCCACTATGGAGAACAGTGTGGAGATTCCTTAAAAAGCTGGAAATAGAACTGCCTTATGACCCAGCATATCCCACTGCTGGGCATACACACCAAGGAAACCAGAATTGAAAGAGACACGTGTACCTCAATGTTCATTGCAGCACTGTTTATAATAGCCAGGACATGGA
>NW_011494953.1:849513-850349 GCF_000754665.1 Bison bison bison | reverse complement strand
AATGCATGAAAGTGAAAAGTCGAAAGTGAAGTCATTCAGTCGTGTCCTACTCTTAGTGACCCCATGGACTGCAGCCTACCAGGCTCCTCTGTCCATGGGATTTTCCAAGCAAGAGTACTGGAGTGGGTTGCCATAGATGTATAGAGGTATCTCATTGTTTTAATTTGTAATTCCCTGATGAAAAATGATGTTGAGTATATTTTCATTGTACTTGTTTGTCATCTGTCTTCTTTGGTGAGCAGTTCTCTTATGGAAAGCTATCATATGATCCTGCAATCCCACTCCTGGGCATATATCCTGGGAAAAACATGGTCTGAAAGGATACATGCACCCCGATGTTTATTGCAGCACTGTTTACAATAGCCAAGACATGGAAGCGAGCTAAATGTCCACTGACAAAAAATGGATAAAGATGAGGCACATATATGTAATGGAATATTACTCAGCCATTAAAAAGAATGAAATAATGCCAATTGCAGCAACATGTATGGAGCTAGAGACTGTTTTACTGAATGAAGTAAGTCAGACCGAGAAAGATATTGTATGATATTGCTCATATGAAGAATCTAAAAAAAATAATACAAATGAACTAATTCATAAAACTGAAACAGACTCACAGATTTAGGGAATGAACTTCTGGTTACCAGGTGGAACGGATGAAGGGAAGCAATAGTTAGGGAGTTTGGGACTTACTTGCACACATTCCTATATTTAAAACAGATAACCAATAAGATCGTATTGTATAGCAAAGGGAACTCTGCTCAATATTATATAACAAACTAAATGGGAAAAGAATTTGAAAAAGAATAGATGCATGTATATGTATGTATGTACAC
>NW_011494953.1:848268-849413 GCF_000754665.1 Bison bison bison | reverse complement strand
GAACAGTATTTTGGACTCTGTGGGAGAAGGCAAGGGTGGGATGATTTGAGAGGGTAGTGTTGAAACATGTATATTATCATATGTGAAGCAGATCGCTGGTCCAGGTTTGATGTATGAGACAGGGTGCTCTGGGCTGGTACACTGGGATAACCCTGGGGGATGGGATGGGGAGGGAGGTGGAAGGGGGGTTCTGGATGGGGAACACATGTGTGCCCATGGCTGATTCATGTCGATGTTTGGCAAAAATCACTACGATACTGTAAAGTAATTAGCCTCTAATTAAAATAAATATATTAATTTAAAATTTAAAAAAAGAAAGAAATGGGCATTTAAGTTCCATCCCTGTCTTTCTGTGATTTGATAGCTTATTTCTTTTTGTCGCTAATATCCTATTGTATGGAAATATCACAGTTTGCTTATCCATTCATCTATCAAAAGATATCTTGGTTGCTTTCATTTTTTGGTGATTGTGGAATAAAACTTCTATAAATCTTTATGTGCAGGCTTTTTGTGGCCTTAGATTTTTAAATAAGGTAAACCCCTATAGTTGCTGAGTCATATGGTAAGATTATATTTAGGCTTTTCAGAAACAGGTATCCTCTCTTCCAAAGTGTCTGTATTATTTTGTATTGCCACCAGCAATGAATGAGAGTTTCTGTTGCCTGGCATCCTCACCAACGTTTAATGTTGACTTTTTGTATTTTAGCCATTCTAATAGATGTGTGAAAGTGAAGGTCACTCAGTTGTGTCCAACTCTTTGCCATCCCATGGACTATACAGTCCATGGAATTCTCCAGGCCAGAGTACTGGAGTGGATAGCTGTTCCCTTCTCCAGGGGATCTTCCCAACCCAGGGATCAAACCTAGGTCTGATCCACCTGATTGCAGGTGGATTCTTTATCAGAGGAACCACAAGGGAAGCCCAAGAATACTGGAATAGGTAGCCTATCCTTTCTCCAGCAGATCTTCCTGACTCAGAAACTGAACCAGGGTTTCCTGAATTGCAGGCAGATTCTTTACCAACTGAGCTACAGATGTCTGCTGCTGCTGCCAAGTCACTTCAGTCGTGTCCGACTCTGTGTGACCCCATAGATGGCAACCCACCAGGCTCCGCCATCCCTGGGATTCTCCAGGCAAGAACACTGG
>NW_011494953.1:847478-847701 GCF_000754665.1 Bison bison bison | reverse complement strand
TAATTGATGGTTTGAACTGTGGTGTTGGAGAAGACTCTTGAGAGTCCCTTGGACTGCAAGGAGATCCAACCAGTCCATTCTAAAGGACATCAGTCCTGGATGTTCTTTGGAAGGACTAATGTTGAAGCTGAAACTCTAATACTTTGGCCACCTCATGCGAAGAGTTGACTCATTGGAAAAGACTCTGATGCTGGGAGGGATTGGGGGCAGGAGGAGAAGGGGA
>NW_011494953.1:840785-846112 GCF_000754665.1 Bison bison bison | reverse complement strand
GCATAGAAGTTAAATAAGCAGGGTGACAATATACAGTCTTGACGTACTCCTTTTCCTATTTAGAACCAGTCTGTTGTTCCATGTCTGGTTCTAACTGTTGCTTCCTGACCTGCATAGAAGTTTCTCAAGAGGCAGGTCAGGTGGTCTGGTAATCCCATCTCTTGAAGAATTTTCCACAGTTTATTGTGATCCACACAGTCAAAGGCGTTGGCATAGTCAATAAAGCAGAAATAGATGTTTCTCCTAGGTTACCCTAGAAAAAATTTATAGATTTTTTACATTTAGGTCCATGATCAATTTTAAGTTAATTTTTTATGAAAGGTATAAAGTCTGGGTCTCAAATCATTCTTCTTTTTTTTTTTGTTGGTATATAAATATCCAATTGCTCCAACATGACTTTTTGAAAAGGCTTTCTCCACTGAAATGCCTTTGCCCCTTTGTCAAAATCAGTTGACTCTGTTTGTGTAGATCTTTTTTTGATTCACTATTCAGTTGCATTAAACTACAGATCTGTTCTTTCACCAATATCATGCTGTTTTGATTACTGTGCTTTATATTAAGCCTTAAAATTAGGTAACATCAGTCTTCTAACTTTGTTCTTTTTCTTTAGTCTTTGGTTGGCTATTGTGAGTCTTTCACCTTCTCACATAAACTTTAGAATCAGTCTGTTGATATTCACAAAACAGCTTGCTGGGATTTTGTTTTGGATTATATTGAATCTGTAGATAAATTTGGGAAAAATTCACATCTTAACAATATTGAGTGTTTTATTTAGATCTTTGTTCTCGTTCTGCAGACTATTGTGGTTTTCACATAAAGGTCTTGAACAAATTTTGTTATATTTTTACCAAAGTATTTTTTGTAAGTGGTGTTATGATTTTAATATCAAATTCCATATGTTCATTGCTGGGATATAGGAAAACAATTGGCTTTTGTAGCCTTGTGTCCTATTGACCTTGCTATAATTGCTGTTAGTTTGGAAAGATTTATTGTTGATTCTCTGAGATTTTCTACATAGACAATCATGACATCTGGTTAGCACTTCTGTGTCCTGGTGCAGATTCCCTGCAGTGAATATTCCATCAGTGAATAATTCTTCCCTCCCTTAGCAGGATCAGCACTAACTCAGTTGGCTTTGAACCAATTGGACTTGAACCAATGGCCAGGAGAGGAGGTGAGGGTGACCTTCAGTTAAATGATAATGCCTTACAAAGCATCTGCTTCAGATGAAGCCTCTTCATATCTTCAGCCAGTGAGAATGTGGGGACTGATGCCGTCTATCCAAGTAGAGTAACCCGCTTCTGCAGGCTGAGAAAATTCAGGGGATTCTGGAGTTCAGTGTTCTCTAAAACAGCCATGAATATATTTCCATCCCAAGTTTTGAGGTTGCATTCTTTCCCTATTAGGATCTTCCTTTGGTATAAAAAGCATGAAAGCTGCAAATTTGGCTTTCTACAGAGGTTACTATCAGGCTTCACAGGTGGTGCTAGTGATAAAGAACCCATCTGCCTATGCATAAGAGACATAAGAGACATGGGTTCAATTCCAGGATTGGGAAGATCCTCTGAGTAGGAATTGGCAACCCACTCCAGTACCCTTGCCTGGAGAATTCCCATGGAGGAGCCTGGTGAGCTACAGTCCATAGGGTCATAAAGAGTTGGACACGGCTAAAGCAACTTAGCACGCACACATGCTGAGGTTACTATTAGGTCTTAAGTCTGGCATTTAGCACTATCTGCAGGAGATGAGGGTCTTTTCAAACACTATTATGTACACCGTCTGACTTTCACATCACATCTGAAAGTAATAAGTGGATGACCTGAGCTTTTTTTTCCTCCTTAAAGCATCAATATCAACCAGCAACAATTGAGTTCACCATCCTCAAGCTTACCATTTCCTCTATTTATCTCAAAAAATCAAAGATGTAGCACAAGCCAGGGCATCACCTTCCATTAGATCTTGCCCTGATTCACCATGAAAGATAGTGCAATCAGTGAAGGGAGCCTGTTTCCTTCTAGACAGCAAGCAAGTCAACTCCAAATTCCACCACCAGAATCAGCCTTCGGGAACCACAATTGATATCATCTCACTCCCTGAGATGAGGATTTGTTTGCAAAGAATTTACTAAGGCTGTGCTTCCAGACAAAACTAGTAAGGGAGTAGGAGAAGCAGGACTGTGAGGAGAAGCCATGTAGATGTGTTTTCAGGCAAAGATGAGTGGGTAGCATTAACCCCCCCCCTTTCTCTAGGAGAACTCCAGAGAGTAGAAAAAGACTCAGAGCTGTGCTGGCAGGAGGCAAGAAGGCTGGGCTGCTGTGCTCCTGCACTTTTAACTCGCTGGCTGAGAGCCACTCTGGGAAGATAGACAATGCCAGGTGCTTCAGGCTTTCTGCCAACTTACCCAAGGGCAGCTGTCTCATGAAGCACTACCATGTGGATAAATGAAAGCAGTACTATACCGAAACCCAGGTGGTGTTGAATGACTCCATGAGGATGCAGTCAGCAAAATCCAGACGAGAAGCACCCTGTATGACAGATAACACACTTTCTTCAGTTAAAAAATTCCAATGAGACAAAAAAATGGACAGGGAGTCTATACACAAAAATAAACTTGAGATAGATTAACCAATAACAATGTACCTACCTTATTTTGATCTCAATTCAAATACATTGTTAGAAAAATAATGACTTTTTGGAGATAATTGGAAATGTGAACACTGAGTGGACACTGCATAATAAAAATATTTTGGGGTATTTTTAAGGTGTTATAAGATTTATTTAATTCTATAACTGCTGAGGGAAAGTAAACAGTCCTTAATTTAGAGATATCTAGAGATAAAGTCACTCAGTTGTGCCAGACTTTTTGCTACCCCATGGACTGTAAGCCTACCAGGCTCCTCTGTCCATAGAATTCTCCAGGCCAGAATACTGGAGTGGGTAGCCTTTCCCTTCTCCAGGGAATCTTCCCAACCCAGGGATTGAATCCAAGTCTCCTACATTGCAGGTGGATTCTTTACCATCTGAGCCACCAGGGAATCCCTCACTTAGTCATGTCTGACTCTTTGCAACCCATGGACTATACAGTCCATGGAATTCTCCAGGCCAGAATACTGGAATGGGTAGCCATTTCCTTCTCCAAGGAGTCTTCCCAGCCCAGGGATTGAACACAGGTCTCCTGCATTGCAAGTGGATTCTTTACCAGCTGAGCCACAATTCCCCAATAGTTTAGTGGTAAAGAATCCGCCTGCAATGCAGGAGACACCAGTTCAATTCCTGGGTCAGGAAAATCTGCTGGAGAAGGGATAGGCTACTCACTCTAGTATTCTTGGGGTTCCCTTGTAGCTCAGCTGGTAAAGAATTTGTCCACAATGCGGGAGACCTGGGTTTGATCCCTGGGTTGGGAAGATCCTCTGGAGAAGGGAACGGCTACCACTCCATTACTCTGACCTGGAGAATTCCGTGGACTATGCAGTCGATTGGGTCCCAAAGAGTCAGACACGACTGAGCAACTTTCACTTTCATAGATAAAGTGACATGAGCCTGGAATTTGCTTAAAGAAGTACTGAAGGGGCCAGTGAGTAGACATGTGAATGAAGAAACAAAATTGACCATAATTTGATAATTATTAAAGCTGGGTGATATACATGGCATTCTTTTCACTACTCTGTCCACTTTTGCATATGTTTAAATTTTCCCATAAAATAGTAAAAATAATGCATCGATAAATGCTAATATATACAATATAGAAATTGTGTCCTTTGTAACTAAACATAGAGGTAAAAAAGATTAGATTTTAACTTGAAATGTAAAGAGCAGAGCAGAACTTTTAAAATATTTTGTAGAGATGTCTTCACTTGGTTCCCCCAAAGAAGCATAATATGAGACCAGTAGTGTTTTTGATAAGTGACCCCAAAGAGCAGAAGTCAAGGGCACTAGAAAGAGTAAAACAAGACAGGAAAGAAAGTCAATCCAAGCATGTTTTGTTGAGCTGGGCATTACTGTGGGCACCTGGGCTGAATCCCACTTAGGAGCTTGTAAGGACTGTATAGAATGTGGATCAGAATTGCCCATCTGAGATAGGAAAGGAGGTTGTCTCTCCACGGAGTCCCGCCTTCTACTCATGAACAGTTGTCCTAGGGGATGCTGACTCCCTCTGGCTTCCACACAGCACTTACACCCACATGCCAGGGCAGGCTCCTGGGAGTGTACACCCTGGGACGGAGGAAGAAAGCCCTGGTGCAGCTGAAGTGAAGTGCTGTCATACTACCCCTGAATGTGTGGGGTTGTGACAGCTGCACACCCCTAGGCATAAAGGTGTGGGGTCAGGAAAGCGGGAGATGGCACATAGAAGACATCAGACTGTAAACATCTAGAAAATCTGACAGGAGACACCTAGAGACTTATGGGCAGAGTAGTCTCTCTACTGCAACTGCTCCTCTCCGCCCCCACCCCCCCACTGCCATCATCGCTTTGTATAGTCTCTCCTTAATAATAAAAATATATATAAAAAATAAAGTTTGAAAGCAATTATTTCCCTAGTAATTTCTCTTTTTCATTTAAATTTGCTATAAATTTGTTTTTCTTTGTAGTTTCTGCTCTGACTATAGTCATGATCTGCCTTTAAAATTCCTAATATTAATTTTCTCTTTTTCACCCTGGTAAAAAGTAACAATCTTAACTATTTTTTTTTTCACCTTCTCAAAGAATCCATTTGCCTCTGTTGATACCTCTTGGTTGTATCTTTGTTTTTTGTTTCATTAATTTCCAATTTTATATTTAGTACGTTCTTACATTCACCTTTTTTTTTTGGTAATTCCTAATTTTTAAAATTCTAATTTCTCATGATAGACTTTTAGATCATTAATTTCCAGGCTTTTATGTTACTATAAAATTTTTTAAATCTTGAATCCTTTTTCATTTTGTTGCTTTCATTATATATCCAATGAGTTTTTGTATACAGTGTTTATGTTGCTTAGTTTTAAGCATTTTCTAATTTCCTCCAGAATATCATTCCCTGGTAAAGTTATTTTAATGCCACAATATCACACAAGAAAGTCAACCTTGGCTCTTACCTCTCAGAGATAAATATTTGGACCAATATACTAGATAATAATGGGTTTCCCAGGTGGCGCTAGTGGTAAAGAACCTTCCTGCCAATGCAGGAGAGGTGAGAGATGGGGGTTCGATCCCTGCATAGGGAAGATTCCCTGGAGGAGGTACTGGCAACCCACTCCAGTATTCTTGCCTAGAGAATCCCATGGATAAAGGAGCCTGGCAGGCTACGATCCATGGGGCTGCAAAAAAGTCGGACACGACTGAAGCGACTT
>NW_011494953.1:829554-840685 GCF_000754665.1 Bison bison bison | reverse complement strand
GAGGACTGAAGCGACTTAGCAGCAGCAGTAGGTAATAATAATTATTAAACAAACAAATGAAACAACCTGACCAGGTGAGGCATCACTGTGGAGGTTAAAAGATGCGTGCTATAGTCAGACACAGCTAGGACTGAAGCCAGCTGCACTACTTACATTCTGTGTTATCATAGGTGAGTTATGTAAGGTCTCCGATCTCTCTTTTCATGGTTGTCTAAATCTATTCAGACTGCTACAACAAAAATATTATAGACTAGGGGGTTTAAACATTTATTTCTCACAGTTCTGGAGGGTGGGAAGCCCAAGGTTAAGATGCTGGCAAATTTGGTGTCGGGTAAAAGCCCACTTCCTGGTTCAGAGACTGCCGTCTTCACGCTGCGCCCTCACATGGAGAAAGGGAGAAGGGAGATCTCTTTCATAAGGGCAAAAATCCTACCCTGATAAACCTAGTCACCTTCCAAAGACCTCCCACCTCCTAATGCCATCATATTGGGGGTTAGGATCTCAACATAAGAATATGGCGGGGGCGGGGGGTGGAGACTAACGTTCAGTCTATGACAATGGTGAAAATGCACACAGGGATACTAACCTTTCAGTATTGGTCTGATAATGAAATAATGTCTGGGGAGTCCTTGGCACTGGGTCTGGCACACTGTCAGCTTAGCAAATGAAACATTGCACATTTGGGGTTTCAAAAGCTCCTCTGTGTTCCTTGTTGCCTTTTTTCCACTTCCCTAATTGGCCCTTTAAAATAGGCTTAATTTCTTTCTTATGTGCCAGGTCACGTTCAAAGCATTTTGCGTTCTTGAAGCCATTTCATCCTTAAAACATGAAGCATAGTAAAGGAGATATAAGTACCAGGATATCCTGACTGATGTTGATTAACCAATCAACTAAAGCAAACTTGGGGAGTGAGGAGGCCTTCCCAAAAGGACTACAATGATTAGCTCTTGGCTCATGTGCTTTTGGGAGAAGGAGATGGCACCCCCACTCCAGAACTCTTGTCTGGAAAATCCCATGGATGGAGGAGCCTGGTAGGCCGCAGTCCATGGGGTCGCTAAGAGTTGGACACGACTGAGCAACTTCACTTTCACTTTTCACTTTCATGCATTGGAGAAGGAAATGGCAACCCACTCCAGTGTTCTTACCTGGAAAATCCCAGGGACAGGGGAGCCTGGTGGGCTGCAGGCTCTGGGGTCACAAAGGGTCGGACACGACTGAAGCGACTTAGCAGCAGCAGCAGCAGCAGCATGTGCTTTTGGACTTTTCCTAGCACAAAGGAACGAGAGTATAGTGCAAGCGAGAAGAAACTGCAATAGGTGCCCCATTGCTGGTACAGGCTAACCAAGAGGAAGGGCGTCCAAGACGACCGGCCTGTCTTAAAGTGTCCGTGGTCTCTTACCGCCCTCTAGTGTCATGACACAGAAGTGCAAGACTGGAAGAGACGGGCTCCACCCAAGGTCCAAAAAGCAAAGATGGGTATCCATGGAAGACATCTCCAAAGAAATGGTGTTGAATAGGACAGTTTGTGCCCTTAAGAGTAAGCAGGGACAAAAACCAAATGCTCAGATAACTCTAGTAACAATAGACACCTCCATTTATTTAGCACTGGTCGTATATCAGTCAGAGCGTCGAAGGCTTTACATGCATGATCTCATTTTTCCAGCACAACAGCACCATGACGCAGGTGTGATTATACCCCTTACCTCACAGTCAAGAAGACTGAGGTTCAGAGAGGACAGACAAGTCATGCATCCAAGGTCACTCAGCTAGTCACTGAGACTCAAACTCAAGTATGTCTGACTCGAGAGCCCATGCTAAAGCTTTGGAGACTCACTGATGGGGAATCTCATGAGGGTTAGTGAACTGACAGGGACTTCCTGAAGGAGATGACATATGATCTGGGCTTTGAAGAATGAGCGCCAAGGAAGAGATCCCTAAAGGGGATGGAGCAGGGTCTCAGCAGGAACCACCTGAGTAAAGGTGTAGCCTGGGAAAACACTGTGGGTGTGAATGGAATGAATGCTTCGGGTTGGGTGAAGCATGGGAAGCAGAGGGAAATAAAATGGAAATGTCAGCCAGCCTTGATGCTGTGTTCTGTGTTCTTCCCATTGTGTTCTTAAGTTCCCTGCTATAGGCATGAGGCAGCTAAAAATGAAATAAGAGGTGTTGTTTCCAGCCCATGTGGAAAAACAGAACCTACCAGCCCTGAGTGACTCTTCCTCATCAGCAGGGATGCCCCAGAGCAGCCAGGTACTCTGAGGGGCAGAAGTGGAAGGACCAGGTCAAGGCTAAGTTAACAAGTATGGTAGGGTTAGTCTGACATGGTAGTTCTGGCTGGGAGAAGAAGGGTAGGAGCACATTCCTTCTGCAAATTCCACTCAGTATGGGGATCCTCTCCTCTGGACCTCTAATGGGAATGTGCAGTCCACCAAGGTCAGATATATTCAGATGGACAAAGAACACGCTTTTAAAATTGGATGCTTTCCCAGAAAAGACACAGCATACAATACAATGCAAAGGGTCTTGCACTTGGCAATTGTATCACTGCTACCCTACCAAGGGTTGGTTTCTTCCTGGCTAAATTTAAAATAAACATCTAGAATAGAAATATGTTCTCTGGGTTCTGATAAGGATCCAAGATAAGAAAGAAGACAGGAGCCATGACTTGTGCCTTGGCTCAGCCTGCCTTGTAAGAATGGCCAAAATGACCTTTCTCAAGCAGAACTTAGGTCAAGTCACTACCAGCTCAGATCCTTTCACAGTCCCCACACCTGATGGAACTCAGTCCCCGCCTGACTCCCTGAATGCACCTGCTCCTGGTCTACCAGGCTCTAGCCACGGGATGCTCACGGAACGTAGCAAGACCATCCCCGTCTCAGGCCTTTGCACTCGCTCTTGCTTCGCTTCTGTTCACAGACTTTTCTATGACCCTCTTGCCACCCTCCAGGCCCAGCTCCGATGTCTCTACCTCAGAGAGGGCTTCCCTGCTACCCTAATTAAACATCACCATGTCATAATCTCTTCATAGGGCCCATAACTCCCCTGAAATCACATTATTTATTTCTTAGGTGTAGATGTATTGGGCTGGCCAAAAAGTTCATTCTGGTTTTTCCGTAATATCTTACAGAAAAACCCAACCCAGTTTCTAGGTCAACCCAAGAGTAATCATCTCTCATTTCCTAGGAGGATGTAAGCTACAAGGGAGAAAACCCCATGTGGGTGTGGCTCTGCTCTGTGAGCTCTCTGGCTAGAAGATGGCCAGTGCATGAGTGTCTGTTGCTAGGCACACACTGGATCTGTATAGACTGAGTTATCCGCATATGGGGTGTTCTTGGTGATTCCCATCCCTTTCCACCGGATTAGGCCTCACAAAGACCTTGAGGTGTAGTGAGAGTAGGACCCTAACCTATAGCCCATGGACCTAGAGATTGGTTGGTGCCTCAGGCCAACTTCTGGACCCTCTCTCCAGATGCCCAATCCTCAAGCTCTTTTGGACTTTCATTAGAATAGCAGCAGTATGATGGAGTGATCTGACAGAAAGTTGGGTAGAACTAGGGGGAAAGGGGTGAACAAAGAAGGTTTCTCTGAGCTAGAGGGATGGGTAACATTATCTCCCAAACCAGGAAACGTCTAAGAGAAAAAGGAGGGTGTCCTTGACCGCACCCTGCCAGGAGTGCTTTGAGGAGGCAGTGCAGAGCATGGCCTGCCTCCTCTCGGAAGCCTCCAGCTGCTCCTCTGCACGGTTCATGTCCTCCTCTATCTCTGCTACAATGGCTTCCGAATAACTCCACCAAGACGCTCACCATATAGTGCTGAAGGCATGTGTATGGTCTGCTGCCTCCTCTAGGGTCTGAGGACTTACAGAGTGGAAGCAATGTCTGACTTATCTCTGAATCCTCAGTGCCTAGAACACAGGGGGTGCTCACCAACTGTGGGGTGAATATATTTTGGGCTGTGCCTGGTGAGTTCTCTGTTTCTATGCTGCTCTTGAGGTGACAGCTACTCACCGTTGTGCATCCAAGACCACACCCTGACAGTGGCCCATGGTCTATGGGGATAAATTCCAGACAGCCTCACAACAAAAGGAGGAGTCGAGAGGCAAATCTGGGACTTGCATCATGAAGATACCATTCTACCATCCTCAAAGACAAACAGACATATCTGTAAATGTGAAAGATCTCCACACACCTAAGTCTGAAACTGTGCACGTGGGGGTTAGGTGTGTGTGTGCACGTGCAAACGTGTGCATGTGCAGGCACATATGCACAGCACATCTCTTTGTGCTAGAGGATAAAGACGCTGTAGCATACGTATCTCCCTCAGCTTAGCCTCCCATAAACTTCTGTTTGGACTAGTCATTCAACAATATTTATTGTGTTATTATATGTGCATTATATGTGTATCCAATATAATATATATTATATAATATATATGTTATATATTATATGTGTATTATATGTGTATTGTGTTATTATATTGTGTATAATATAATATAATATTTATTGTATTATTATATGCATGTGCTCCACATGCGTTTGAGCTTGCTAGTAGGCAACCTTGGAAAACTTTGTCCCTGAAGACTGCTACTTACTCTTCCCCAAAGCAAAATGTCCATCAGTCCTGGGTCTGCTCCATGACACACGACTTCAGTTCCTGGAACAGTTGCTGGAATCAGTATGTACTGGTATTTGGGGAAGGCATCTGTGGCTCTGCCTTCCAGGGTTGGACACTGGGGTTAACAAATCATATGTGCAAATATCTCAAGAATCAAGAAGAACATTCTACATTTCCTAGTAGATGTAGGAAATGCTATAGAAGTAAGAGAGAGTTGTTTCTTTAGACAAAACATGTGTCTTGGGGATGAAAAAGGCTTCATGAAGAAGATACCAGTTGAATTTTTTGCTTCAAATATATTTTTTTAATACTCTAAGGGAAACTTAAAATAGTAGAAGCTACTCATTTAATATGGATATATGGTTGACTTCTCAACTTCTGGGCTTGTATAAGCTTCATTTCCAAGAGTGCTAGCTTGCTGCTCAGGTTAGTTTTGACATCCATGCTGACAGTGCTTCCATGCATTCTTTGCCACTCTAACTCTGGGCTCTACTGTCTCTGAGAATCATCAATCACATCCCTGTTGTAACCTCTAAAATTTCCACCACTTACCTCCTTCTCCTGCATGGACCACAGTCTGAACTACCCCACCCCAAGGTTTCTGTCACTAATAATGCGTTCTTGTTGGCCCCCGTGAGGCCTTCAGCCCTAGGTCAGCCCTACACTATAAACCTGCTGCTCTTCCCTCTGAGCCCACAGTGGTGATGGGAGATGCACAGATGCAGCCCTGACTACCCTCATCCATTCATCCTAACTCACCACAGTTCTACTCCTCTCTCTAGACCTAATCCTTGGGGCCTTCCCATCTCCTCAGAGTCTTACTCCTCTGTCCATAGCTTGATTCTCAGTAGAAACCTAGGATTCTATATTATTATAAAAACCAAGCTCCTCTTTTTTCACTTTTTTTTCTCTAAGTAAACTCTAAGCAGCCTGAAAACACTGTTCCATTCTTGTTGGTATCCAGCCCTGCGCTTAGCTACATGATAGATGCTCAGCAAACACCTGGGGAATGCATCTTATTTGCATCTTATTCCTTCAATGCCCAGCAAAGGACTCTGCACACAGAGAGAGCACCCTGCATAGTAGGGGTGACCAGTGGAGGGTATGTATGTGTGTGTGTGTGTAACACAAAATATAGAGAGACCCACCCTCATGGAACCTTGGTATGACTCAGAACTTCAAACACAAATTCTGATCTCTCTACCTAGAAGCAAACATGAGACCTGATTGTCTGGGTTCCACACACCCACTTGCAAGTATCATCCCAATTGAAGGGTGTGCATGGAAAATGAGGAGGAGGCAGGGAGGGGGTCCTCCACTGACTTCATTTGTGCAGGCCCCACCTCACTGCCGAGAGCAGAAAGAAATTGGCAAGAGAAGAGAAGCTGGGCTGTTGGGACCTGAGGCTCCTGGGACCTCACTCAGGATCTCCTCTTCCATGATCTGTGGCATTGCCTTGTCTCAGCCCCAGAAGTGTTGAGAGACCAGGCCCCAGCCCCTTTGACTGATTCTTTGCCACCTAAAATAGTGTTGTATTTTAAACTGATTACTTAATGCATTTCTCTTTAGGTTTGTTAAGAACCAAGGAGCCAGCCTACATTTTAATATTGTAAGGATGCATTTTCCATAGTTAAGTAGTAATGTGTTTATATATTTCCTTGTATCTGTAGCTAAAATATGTTAGGTCAACTTTAGAACACTCCACATTGCATTTGAAATGTAATCTTTTTGAAATATGCATATAATTGGAGTTTTATGACCTGGTATAAGAGAGCTATCACATCCAAAAAGGTAACTCAGAAAACAACTAAATTTTACTTTTAGATCACTAGAAGAGTACCAAAGAAAGTTTCCAATAACACTCAGAACAAAATTTCTTAAAATTATATGTCTTACTACCCTGTCTAGATATAAACAGCTATCAAGATAGATGCATATATCATTGGCAGAACACGTCCTCTTTAAAAAAAAAAAAAAAAACACTCTCCTTCCTTTCTAAAATTGCATAGAAACTATACCAACACCAGGCACTCAACGTGGTGTATTCCTCATTTCCCTTCCACCGTCTTTTAAGGCTCAGTTCTTTAATACAAAGATCAATTTAAGCTTCTTGTTTTCTTCAGTTTCGTATTAGTTTTTCTCACTTGCCCGTTTCCTTAATTCTGGACAACGTAGAAAGATCAGTAAGAGCTCTCCACTTGGAGAGACAAGGTGGTGTAAAGCCACTTATCATATCTTTCCCTAAGTCTGCATCAAATCTAAACCTACCAAGAGGACCTGTGGTTCTCCAAATGCTACGGAGGAAATAGAGGCCTCCAGCTCAATTGCTGCCTCTCAGATCAGAGAAGGAACGAGCAGATGCAGCATCCTATGGATCCAGAATTTTCAGGCCAGCCGATGTCCTTCTACCCAGTCATGGGAGCTCAGCATGGGGAGGGTGTCTCATTCATGCTGGTACAGATGAGATGTACTATCTGGCTGGCAGCCCTGAAGCTGGGGTGAAAGGAGGGGTGCTTCTAGGAAGGGGAAAGAGGACCTTGTCTGCCTCTGCGCCCTTCCCCCACACGGGTGCACACACAAGGTGAACACACACCTCCCCCTGGCCTCCAGCTTAAACTCCTCTGGTGCACTTTGGAGGGGACTTCCTGGAGGCTTGGAAATGGAGCAGGAATGGAGCAGGGCCAGACTAAATGACAGCCGTCCTTTTCCCAAGTGACAAAACATAAGACCAAAGGTCCAGGGGTCGCACTGGGAGACTGTGATCTCACCAAATACATTTCTCAGGTTCCTTTTATCTGTCTTGAGCTCACTTAGAACCATAGGCTGTTCCTCACAAACCTGTATGCCTGTATTGCAGGGAAAGAGGGGACAACCACGACCATCTGGAGGGAAAGGTTACGGGAAGGCAGAAAGCTCACCTTGCTCCATCCTCCATGCTCAGAGCGTGAGGCGTTCCTCTGACTTAACCACTTACCCTGTGCCAGGTGAGTGTCAGGGATTCCCGTCAGGATGACTGTGTGAGCAAAGACTTTGCAATGAGAAATAGCAGGTTGTCTGCCAGGAGCTGTAAGCAGGTCCTCGTAGATGGGGCAGAAGCATGGGCCAGGAGCTGTAAGCAGGTCCTCGTAGATGGGGCAGAAGCATGAGCCAGGGATGGTGAGATAAAGCTAGAGACAGAGAACTTAGGCTTTAGGCTGTAGGTAGGGGGATGTGGGCCGCTTGAGGGATTTTCCGTAGGAGAATGATGTAGGCTAAGTTTTGTTTAAAATATGTTTATTTAGGGAATTTGCTCGTGGTCCAGTGGTTAGGGCTCCACCCTTCCATTGCAGGGGACACGAGTTCAATCCCTGCTCAGGGAACTAAGATAACACAAGCCATGTGGCCTGGCCAAAAAATAAAGAAATAAAAAACATAAAATTTGTTTAACGTAGTTTCAGACTTATGGAAAAGTGTGAAGAACAGTACGTAGAATTTCTGGATATCCTTCATGCAGATTCACCCAGATTTTAAATGTTTCTCTCTCTTTCTATTTACATATAGAGATACACAAATATTTCAGAAAAAGAAAATAAGACATGTATAGAGAGATATATAGATATGCATATATGTATATCTATGTCTATGTATCCATAAATAGAAGGCTGAGGCATATATATGTGTGTGTGTATATATAGCTGCTCAGTTGCTAAGTTGTATCAGACTCTTTGTGGCCCCAAGGACTACAGCACAGCAGGCTTCCCTGTCCTTTGCTATCTCCCAGAGTTTGCTCAAACTCATGTCCATTGTGTCATTGATGCCACCCAATCGTC
The DNA here is from genome assembly GCF_000754665.1 of Bison bison bison. Lineage (NCBI taxonomy): Eukaryota > Metazoa > Chordata > Mammalia > Artiodactyla > Bovidae > Bison > Bison bison. The sequence continues at coordinate 832,262 of NW_011494953.1, read as the reverse complement.
TCATCCTCTGATGCTCCCTTCTCCTTCTGCCTTCGATATATGTATCTATACATACACATATATATATATGTACATGCATGAATATGCATATAATATTGATTTATTTATTTACATTTTATTTTCTCTTTCCTGAACATTTTGAGAGTAACTTGCAGATGTGATGCCCCTTTGCCCCTAAACACCTTAGTGTATATTTCCTTAAAACAAGAAATTCTTTTCCATACTTCCCTTTGAAAATGATTATTTTGGCTTCTGTGTAGAAAATGGTTTGCATCTAGACAAACACAGATAGGGAAATGGGTTAAGCAATCACTTTGGCAGTCAAGACAAGAGCTGATGAAGGCCAGACCAGGGAGAGGGCCCTTTTCAAATCACAAACGCTTTCTGTGGGGATAGATGCAGATCATTACACATCCAGGCGGTAGACCAGTCCCATCCAGGGAATGGTCAGTGGTGGGATATAGTTAAAGGTGGTACTCCTGGGTGCATGGTAGCTGGTGTGCTGTGCATGCAAATGGGGAAGGATGACAAGTTCTTTTCTGGGCACTTTGAGATACTAAGGAAGCAACAGGATGTCCCATGGACTGGAAGCATAAGGTAGATGCCTTGGTTGGATTTGTAATACAGATTTACAAGTCATTAGTAGCATTAGTAGAAAGGTGGTTATTAGAAGCACAGGAGTGAGTGAGATCACCAAGGGAGAAGAGGAGCCTGCAGGCAGATCCCTGTGGAAACTCCAGTATTTAGGGACCTCATTCCATATCGTGGGGCCATTGGAGAATGAGATTAAGCCTTAGATCCCTGGGGCAGTAAAGTATCCCAGGACATCCCTATATCATGACAGTGAAACCATTGATTCTGGGCATGGAGAAGCAAGGTGGCTGAGGAGCCAGCTATGGGGGGCTTGGAGGTAACTTACTCACTTCTTACAACTTGGGGCTTCCTATGAGTCAGGAGGGGGAAATGTGACTTGAAGAGTTTAATCCTTTTGATCTGAAAGGCTGGTTAAAGGCAAGAGAATAGTTTCTATCTTAATGACGTGACACTGCAGGCCATAGCCTGTCTCCCAAGGAGAGGGGCAGGCCAAGAGGCGCAAGCCAGAGCCTTGCACTGTGACCGAGAGAGCCTGGAAGAAGACTCTTGGGGTGTGGGTGTTGCACAAGCCTGGTCCTGCCACCACTGAAAAGGCCTGGCTTTTAGGGGATAGTGGGGAGGGGGAGGGCCATTCAGGAAGGGAGGAGAATTTCCTAAGAATTTTGACATCAGCCAAAGTCCTGTTTTCTTTGTACGATGGGTTACTTTTTGTTTGGTTTGGTTTTTGGTCAGGTACCTTGAGTTCAACTCCTTTCCCTGGCATTTGATAAATTGTGACCTCACACAAGTCACTTCCCTTTTCTATTTCACCTTTTCTATGTTTGTTAGTGATAAAACTCAATGGTATAACGTCAGATACTGAAAAGCTTCTAGAAGAAAACATAAGCAGAACACTCTCTGACATAAATCAAAGCAAGATCTTTTAGATCTATCTCCTAGAGTAATGGAAATAAAAACAAAAATAAACAAATGGGACCTATTCAAAAGCTTTTGCACAGCAAAGGAAACCATAAACAAAATGAAAAGACAACCTACAGAATGGGAGAAAATATTTGCAAATGATGTGACCAACAAAGGATTAATTTCCAAAATATACAAATAATACATAAAACTCAATATCAAAAAAAATCTCAATCAAAAAATGGGCGAAAGATGTACATAGACATTTCTCTAAAGGCGACATACAGCTGGCCAGTTGGTACCTGAAAAAATGCTCAACATTGCTAGTTATTAGAGAAATGCAAACCAGAACTTCAATGAGGTATCACCTCACACAGTTCAGATGGCCATCATCAAAAAATCTGTAAATGATAAATGCTGGAGAGGGTGTAGAGAAAAGGGAACCCTCTTACACTGTTGGTGGGGATGTAAATTGGTACAGCCACTACAGAGAACAGTATGGGGGTTCCTTAAAAAACTAAAAATACAGTTACCATATGATCCCGCAATCCCACTCCTGTGCATATACCTGAAGAAAACCATACCTCGAAAAGATGCATGAACCCCAGTGTTCATTGCAGCACTATGTACAATAGCCAAGACCTGGAAGCAACCTAAATGTCCACTGACAGATGAGTGGATAAAGAGGATATGTTACATAAATACAATGGTATATTACTCAGACATAAAAAGGAATGAAACTGGGTCATTTGTAGAGATGTGGATGGACCTAGAGATTATCATACTGAGTAAGTAAGCCAGATAAAGACAAACATCACACTATATCCCTTATATGTGAAATATATATTTTCAAAGATACAAATCAACTTGTTTAAAAAACAAAAATACATTTGAATCAGTTCTAATGAGGTGGATGAAACTGGAGCCTATTATACAGAGTGAAGTAAGCCAGAAGGAAAAACACCAATACAGTATACTAACGCATATATATGGAATTTAGAAAGATGGTAACGATAACCCCGTGTACGAGACAGCAAAAGAGACACTGATGTATAGAACAGTCTTATGGACTCTGTGGGAGAGGGAGAGGGTGGGAAGATTTGGGAGAATGGCATTGAAACATGTAAAATATCATGTATGAAACGAGTTGCCAGTCCAGGTTCGATGCACGATACTGGATGCTTGGGGCTAGTGCACTGGGACGACCCAGAGGG
>NW_011494953.1:821748-829454 GCF_000754665.1 Bison bison bison | reverse complement strand
GGGAGGGAGGAGGGAGGAGGGTTCAGGATGGGGAACACATGTATACCTGTGGTGGATTCATTTTGATATTTGGCAAAACTAATACAATTATGTAAAGTTTAAAAATAAAATAAAATTAGAAAAAACAAAAAAACAAAAAGAAAAACAAAAATAGATTCACAGGCATAGAAAATTAACTTATGATTTCTGACTGGGAAACTGGGGAGAAGGGATTAACACATACACACCCTTATGAAATAGATAACCAACAAGGACCTACTTGTACGGGAGAACTGTAATCAATGTTTCAAAGAACCTGTAAGGGGAAGGAATCTGAAAAAAGCATGTATATTTACAAACATACATATATATATGTGTGTGTGTGTGTGTGTATGAATCATAGTGCCATATACCTGAAACTAATTATGATATTGTAAATCAACTATACTTCAATAAATTAAAAGGGAAGAAAAGAAAGTCAGGAAAAAATAGACTGGATGGACCCACATCAATGGTGCCCAGGCTTTTGGATTTCACTAAAAACTAAAATTACATTTTTAAAAAATGCATTGAGTAAGGAGGGCAAGCATTTTATTTTTCTAAGTAAAAGTAAAGGCCTCTTATGGTTGCCACCACTTCAATGCTGCTGCTACTGCTGCTAAGTCACTTCAGTCGTGTCCGACTCTGTGCGATCCCATAGACGGCAGCCCTCCAGGCTCCCCCATCCCTGGGATTCTCCAGGCATGAACACTGGAGTGGGTTGCCATTTCCTTCTCCAATGCATGAAAGTGAAAAAATCAACTGAAGTCGCTCAGCCGTGTCCGACTCCTAGTGACCCCATGGACTGCAGCCCACCAGGCCCCTCCATCCATGGGATTTTCCAGGCAAGAGTACTGGAGTCGGGTGCCATCACCTTCTCTGACCACTTCAATACATAAAGGTAATTTTAAAATTAATAACTCTGGAAAGAGTATAGTCTCAAAAAGCAAACAAAAAAGAAGACCTTCCAAAGAAATAAGAGTCAACAACCTTATACCAACCTCTGCAAAATATAGTAACAGTTATCATTTCTCGGTGACTTGTTGAGAGTGATATCATGTGTTGGCACAGTCTTTGAACCAGGCATTGGGAGTGTTTTGTCTGATTCCTGGGCTCTTTCCAGTCCTGGCACCTGCTAGTCCAGAGTGCTTTCTTGTTCCCTGAGCAAGCCCTGCCACCAGGAAGGAGCATGGGAGCTCTGGGACCTAGAGCTTCCTTGCTTTGCTTTCTGTGCTTAAGTGCTCAGCACAAACCTGGCTCCCAGCAGGTGAAGTCTTCGTAGTCATATCCCTTCGTCACTCCCTCCTCTACTGCTGCCCATCAGTGTAGACTCACTTACCTCCAGTGCACAGACAACAGGGCATATGTACTGTTTCTATATAGCACACACACAGCATAGTTAATACAGGATCCTGCTGTGCCAGACACAACGTGTATGAACAGGCATCTTGTCTTCCTTCTCCCTCACCCCAGTCCTAATTTGTGCACTGCCCATTTTTGTCACTTAGAAGCAGAAGGGTCGCCTTGACTTCTCCTTCTATCTCCCTCCATCCTCTTAGTCCTCCTGTCCTGTGAATTTTTTAACTCAAAAACCACTTTTAGCTATGTCCCTCTTTTGGCTCCCATCTGCTATGGGAAAACCACACTTCTTACACCTGGAAAGGGCCTTAGGGATTATCATGTTCTACAGAGTAAAAAATCTGAGCCCCAGAGAGGGGAAGCCAGTTGTCCAAAAGCACACAGTTAATTATTGTCAGAGCCAGAAATATACTCATGCCTTCTAAATACAAACCAATGACTGTCTGCCTCTCTAAGCTAACCAATAGAATTTTTTTAATGTTACAGCATTTGATAAGGGGGTACCTCTGCAGTATTTAGAATCAAAGCTTAGGTCTCCTTATTGCACCTTCTACTCTGTAATTTCAGCTCTCTTGGCCTCAGCTCTTCAGCTCTCCTGACTATTCCACCTTCCTTGATGTCTGGCCCCCACTTCACTGCCCACGGCTCACTAGCACTGACCATCTACTCTAGCCAAGTTGGTCTCTTTGTCCCCCAAACACACATAGCATCTTCCCAACTTCCACATGGTTTCTCAGTCCATATTCCCTTGCCTAGAATGTCCTCATTCATTTCACAAAAATGTAGTTAGGTCTGAATCTGAGCTGGAACCTTTGCTAGGTACCAGGATACAAAGATGAAGTCAGTGTTTCTGCCCTGAAGGAGTTCACTGTCAAGGAGCTTTTCCTGTCCGCCCTGATGCTTCATGCCAACACTGACCCAGCCCAGAGGGGTGACCACTCCTCTGAGTCCTGAGCCTCCTTTGTTCCAGATCATCCCTCCTGACTCATGATGTCTGCCTCCCAGATCCAGTGCTTCTGTCGCATTGGGGTGGATTTGTCTCCCCATGGAGGTCATCTGCTCCTTGAGGGCTGGGCTTGGATGTCACTCAGTTCCCCAGCCTGGGTATGGTGTCTGCTTCCTGTATATTTGATGACTGACTAGATCGCTAGAGAACTCAGCCCCTTGGCCTTCTATGCAACTAGGTCCTGGTCTTTCTCAGGGAGGATGTGCTACTAGGCACCTAGAACTAGAAATCAAGCAATCAAGTGAGCAAGTGTCTATTTGCAAAACAAAGACATCCTGGAACTAAAGTCCCCTACCTACCACCTCTCATCCCTACTACCTCACCAACATGTTCATGTTCATGCAAGTAAAATGAGGATAAGATGAATACCAAGGGATACTTGAAGGGGGAAAATGTGCTCAAGAGCCATCTGGAGCCTTAGGGTATGGGAGCCATGCAAAGGAAGCAGGGTCATATGCCTGCTAGACATGACCAACAGTAAGTAGTGAGTATGTACATGTGTTTTGGAAATTGGTTGAAAATGCCACCTCCTGTCCCATCACCTTTCCTGAGAACTGGTTTTATGCCCCACAAATACTCAGTGCTAGAGTATAGGAGACACCCACGTGTGTATATGTGAGTGTGTGTGTGTGTGTGGTGTGTAAGCCTGTGTGCATGAGAGACACAGGCTTGGAGAAAGAAAGAATGATGCTAGTGAAAGCCAATGAACAATACCATTCCAAACGCTCAGGATAAGCATTTAGTTGTATCTGTCTCTTCTGGATTATCCATTCCTTCTGCTCTCTGGTGGTAGAAGCAATACTATGTAATGCGTTCTTGAGATAGCTGACTCCAGCACAAAAAATCTGATCTGGGTAGTGGGGGCCCAATAGAGGAAAATATTGACAGGATATAACACCCCAAACTCAGGGATTAGATGATGTTCACAGTTTCTCTAGTTATGCAGTCATTGTCATGGTAACATCTGAATTTGAGTTCTTCAGCTAACCCAAATCAAACAGTTGAAAAATACTAAAGATTTGGAAGGAGAAGGGGGAGAACAGAATGTGATGCAGTGTAGCAACCAGCAAGGGTCTGGCTTTCCTTGTTCACTACCGTTTCCAACACAGGGGTAGCACCCAGTACATGGTGTGAGCATCCTGCTTCTTGATGAATTAATGGTTATCCCAGGGCAGCTACCCGACATGACCTTTCCTCTCTGCTCCTTGGTACCTGAGCTGAAATTCCTCTCTTAGGCTATCTGGGGTTGCTTTCATCAGAATGACACCAGGCAGAAGGGATTCTTCTCCTAGGAAGACCTGGATTCTTCTGAGTACCTCCCTCAGTGCTTCACCCACACACAGCCTGCCCTCTCAGTGAGTCCCAGGGTGAGAAACCATTGATTTTCAAGCATGTGTTAGATTTCCTTGTAGTGTTGCAATGTGACTTCCCAAGACTTAGGGATATTCTAAGACTTTCAGCAGAACTGTGGCTAAATGTACCGTCCTCAGGACTAGCTTGCCTATTTTCATTCCTTTCAGTTAAGGGCTTATGACATGGGTAGCAAGCACCACTCCTTGCCTTCAAATGTTGTAACAACCTACTCCTTACTTCTGAGAGTATATTTTGACCTCGTCTTCATAGCCCTACTCGATGAAACATTCAACATTTGTTGAACACTTATTTTGCACCAAACACTATGCACATACTTTACTTACGTTGCCCATGATAACTTGTACTGCTACTGACATTGAGGCTTCCAGACTTCAGACAATACTACAAAGCTACAGTCATTAAAACAGCATGGTACTGACACAAAAACAGAAATATAGATCAGTGGAACAGGATAGAAAACCCAGAAATAAACCCACAAACCTATGGCCAATTAATCTATGACAAAGAAGGCAAGACTATAAAATAGAGGAAAGATAGTTCCTTCAATACATGGTGCTGGGAAAATGGGACAGATACATGTGAAAAAAATGAAAGTAGAATATTCTTTAACACCATACTCAAAAATCAACTTAAAATGGATTAAAGACTTAAATGTAAGACTGAATACTGTAAAACTCTTAGAGGAAAATATAGGCAGACACTCTCTGACAGAGATCACAGTAAGATCTTTTTTTATCTACCTCAAAAAGAATGGAAATAAAAACAAAAATAAATAAATGAGGCCTAATTAAACTCAAAATCTTTTGCACAGAAAAGGAAACCATAAACAAAACCAAAAGACAACCCACAAAATTGGATAAAATATTTGCAAATGATGTGACCAACAAGGGATTAATAACCAAAATAAACAGCTCATTGAGCTCAATATCAAAACAAAGAGCATGATCAAAAAATGGGCAGAACACCTAAATAGATATTTCTCCAAAGAAGGAATACAGATGGACAAGAGACTCATGAAAACATGTGTAACATCTCTAACTATTAGAAAAATGCAAATAAAAACTACAATGAGATATTAACCTCATACCAGTCAGAATGGCCATCATCAAAATATCTGCCAACAGTAAATGCTGGAGAGGGTGTGGAGAAAACATAACCCTCCTACACTGCTGGTGGGAATGTAAGTTGGTACAGACACTATGGAGAACAGTACGGGGGTTCATTAAAAAACTAAAAATAGAACTACCATTAGGATACAGCAGTCTCACTCTTGGGCATATATGTCCAGAAAAAAAAAAAATAAAACATAGTTCAAAAGGATACAATGCACCCCAATGTATTTACTAAACAGAAACAGTCACAGACTTAGAAAATGAACTTATGGCTACCAGAGGGAAAGGGTGGGGTGGGGGAAGGGACATATTGGGTGTTTGAGATTGACATGTACACACCTCTATATTTAAAGTAAAATACATTTCCATGAAAAAAAGCAAACAAAAAGAGAATTGGTGTTAGCCTCTTTAGGAGATGAGGAAAGTGAGGCTCAAAGATATTAAGAGCCCAAGGTGAAGCTTGGGCTCTGGTGAAGCTCAGAGCTCCAGTCTTGGGGATTTTTTAAAGATATGTTCCATCAATTGTCAGATATGAGAATCATCCATGTTTGTGCCCTGTGTCATCCCTCTTCATGCTGCAATCTCTGACTGGAATGGGAAAGAAGAATCAAGACTAAAGCCCTAGGGGCTTAGAATTCAGGAGCCAGCCCAGGTGACTCCTCCAGCAGCTCTTTCCAAATCAATGCTTCTCAGCTCCCCCACCTTCTCTACCTATCTAATCATTTTCCTGAGAACCCTGGAGTCTGGGTATCTTATACATATGTAAAAAGATAAAGAGATAGGTACTGTCTATTGTTACCACCCAGTTTCTCTTAATGAAGCCTAATGGTTTTCTCAGTGGTAGGCAAGACAGAGGGCTGCAGCCCCCATTTTTTCCCTTGTATTACCAAAGGTGAAAAGCCAAAGCCACTTGCCCTGTTTTCTCACCAGTTCAGGCTGAATGTAGTTCTGAGCCTAGGTTAAGTCAAGTTCAGAGCTATAATGAGTTTAATGAGTTTCCCAGAGAGCCACTCACCCCTCAGTTGTCATTTCCCTAATGTGCTTCTGTGTACCCTGCCTGGCCCACCCCTCACCCCATCAACTGGAACATCTCGGAACACTGCCCTCACACCCCCTCACACCCAGCACTGTCCTAAATGCTTGATGCCATCCCAGATGCCAAGGTTCTAAGTCAAAAGTCACGAGTGGGTTTGGAAATCTGAGGCAGCCAGGCCTTGTAAAGTGATGGGGAGGTGGGGCCAGGGCCGGAGTGAAGGTACCGTCATCCCCAAGTCCCGCCAAACCAAGAAGGAAGTTGCCAGCCTAGGAGGTGACTAAAACCTGGAATTTGAGGAAGGTACATTCTATTGTGACTAGGGCCTAATTAGGATGCCCCAATACTAGGCCACCTCATGGCCTCAGACAGGGATTCGAGACGTATAAAAGGTGGACAGGCTCAGAGCATCCCACAGCATCCTTCAGCATCCCCATACTCCAGCGGCTAGTGAACTAAGGTAAGTGTGACAAAGGAGCGTTTCTCTTGGAAGCCTGGCTCCACACAGTGCCAACTCTGCCGGGAACTGAGGCCAGAGATTTGGGTGGTTGGTCAGAGAGGTCTCATTTGGGCATCTCTCTTCTACGTATCATTTGAGACCAACCTATCTTGGGCTGCAAGTCAACAGCTGAATGGTACTAGAAGTTGGGTTGAGATGGGAGAGGAGGGTCTGCCGAGAGGCCCATGTCTGAGGCTACTGGAGGCATGTGTGGTGAGTTTGTGTGTGGCCAGGTGCTGAGCAGGGCTGGGTAAAATGAAAGGGAGGAAACCAGCTCAGGGGCAAAGCTGCCCTTAAATGAATGGTAAATGTAGGGAAGAAGGAGAACACCTTAGGGATCAGGGGTACGAGGCCCCTGAGAGCTCAGAGCAGCAGGGACAAGACCATGTGGTGCAGTGGCCACACCCTGCCCTGAGAGTTGGGGACAGCTGCTTCTAGCCCCCTGTGCAGAGTGCTTATGGAACAATTACCTCCTTCTCTGAGTTTTGCTTTCCTCAACTATAATTAAGCGTTGAGCTAGATTCCCATTTTCTACAAATTCTCTTAGAGAGTGGTTAAGATGCTGCTTGTTAGCCTTTTAAAATTGTTAGAAATTGATTTAATAAGTCGAAATCCTTACAACAGTACTCATCATGTGCTGGTTCTTGTGTGTGTATATACATATTTATGTGTGTATGTATGTGTGTTTGTCTGTATGGATTCTTATATATTCATTTAGTGCTTCCAATGACCTTAAGAAAAGGACAAAGAAGTTAAGTAACTCAAACTCACACAGGTGGTTTATGGTTTAGCCAAGACTCAGCTCCCAGGAAATCCGGTTCCATATTCCACAATTTTTGCTGTGGCAGTGTATTGCTTTTTGTTCTCCTTCTCACTGCCTTTCTTTCTTACTCTCTATTTCTCTCTCCTCTTTCTCTCCCTTTTTACATCTTTGTTTTCTTCTACCTAGCTCCCTTTCTCTTCTCACCTTTTCCTCCCCTCCATCTCTCCTTCTTTCCTCCCATGTTTGTCTCAAAAAACAAAAAAAACAAAAAACAAAAACAAAAAAAAACTTGAAATGGCTTACAAACTGTAGCGACAATTTATATGGACATGCACACATGCATACACACACCTTAAATCAGTGAAGCCACCAGGGCAAGGTCAAAGTGGGGTGGGTGTGAACAGGGCAGGAGGTTCTCCGAGGAAGAGTCTCTCTAAGGCTCCAGCCTTCCTCACTTCTGTGTCTTTCTGCTTCCAGTGCACATCCGGCCCAGTATGTCTCAGCAGAAGCAGAAGCAGTGTGCTCCCCCACAGCTGTGCTGC
>NW_011494953.1:812647-821407 GCF_000754665.1 Bison bison bison | reverse complement strand
CACCCCTTCAGCAGTGCCAGAAGTCCAATAAGAAGTCTGCCCAGGCATGAGGCCAAGGGCTAATCCACCAGGAGAAGAGAGAGCATGGACCCCACTCCCCTCTCTCAGTCAGCTGTCAGCCCCACTCATCCCCGGTTCCTGGAGGCAGCCACTCTTCAGGAAAAGGCGGCAACAACAGGATGGCAGCTTCCTGGATCTCAACCTCTTATTAATTAGCAGCTGCAATTTTCATCTCAGATGAGGATCTGGCTCTAAACCGACTAACCACCTTTGCTGACATGTATCTACATCACCCTGTCGGCTTCTTGGAAACTTGGGCAGCATGCCCAGACACCCTTTTCTTTCACTCTTCATTTGCTGCTCCTGTTTTCCAAACAATTAAACAATTCTTCTGGCATTAATGTCTCGGTTCGATTATTTGCGTTCTGTTTGCTAACCCAGAGCCCTAGGAGGGCTAGGTATGTGGATGCAGGTGGAGGAGAAGGCATGGGGAAATGCACTTCTGAGCTGAGGAACATTTACTGTGGTCCTGCCAAGGTGAGGAGAAGAGATGGACACTTCTGCACCATGCGAACACATCCCCCATCCACGGACAATGAGAGCACCCCTTAGAAACGGGGATATGACGCCCATGTGCAAAAAAAAAAAAAAAAAATCCTTATCCTTGTAAGGTGCAGAAAGAGTAAGGGAATGCTCAGCCAGGAACTACATAATAGAGAAGAGGATTGAAGCAAGTAAGTTGTATTTCAAAGAACACATTCCAAGGGCTGGTGGGCCTGGAGGCTCAGTGGTAAAGAATCCACCTGCTAACGCAGGAGACAGAGTCAATCCCTGATTCAGTTGTACAGCAACTGAGCCCATGTGCCACAACTATTGAGCCTGTGCTCTGGAGCCCTGGAGCTGCAACTACTGAGCCCATGTGCAGCAACTACTGAAGCCTGTGCACCCTAGAGCCCAGCCTCAGCAACAAGAGAAGCCACTGCAATGAGAGGTCTGCACACCATGATTAGAGAGTAGCCTCCATATGTCACAACTAGAGAAAAGCCTGCACAGCAGTGAAGATGCAGCACAGCCAAAAATAAAGAAATATTATTCTTAAAATGTATTTTAAAAAGTTCTCCCATAAGTAAAAGAAAAGATCAAAGTTTCTTCAAGTTAGCCAAATGTATAATTAGGATATCTACTCCCAATATTTATTAAAATTGTAGTCCCCATTGTTTCCCCTGCAGGAATTCTTCTGGGCTATTTTTCTCTCACTGCCCTCTGACTTGCAATTTCCTAAATTATTGGGGTATGCAGATAATCTGATAATTCAGACCCCCAAGTAATCCAAACTTATTGTTTCTATTGCTTTCACTATCTCCATACCTTTCCATCAAATCCTCCTTTCACAAAATAGTCCACAAATAGGGGTATTTGAATCTCTATTCTCATGCCTACTTCCCTTTTCATGACAAGGGAGTCACTGAGAACTAACAGAAGTATCCAAAAGGAGCCAGAAAGGAAAATAACATAAACTAAAAGTCTGAATTATCCCAAACATATATTACAGATTCTGTAGAATTCAGAATTAGCTGAATACTGAAGCTTTAGCTTTGCTTCCCTGGTTGACTTGTCTCTTCTTTCTCTATTGTTCCTTTTCATGCATTTCAGCTATGTTCCATCCATCCATCACTAAGCCATCTATCCCATCCAATGGTCCATCAGTGGCTCCTAGGTAAGCACCTCCCATCCTATTTGTATAGAATGTGATAGGTGCTGTGAAAACACAGAAGCACACAACTAGGCTTAAAATTTCTTAGTTTGATAATCCCTGTAAGAAGAACAAGCTGAGATCCTCAAGATAACAAAGAACAATTAGACGAGATGGATTCTTACTAATGGATAACTTGGAAACTGTAGATACATCATTCATGTCTTTGGAATTCAGACGAAATGGAGAATACCCAGGGCTGATGCAGGAAGAAAGGAGAACTTGGCCATCTCTGTCATCATGGCACCCACCACAGGGCTCCCAGAAAATGTTTGTTCCATGAGGAACACCTGTACAAGGGGGCTTCAGAATGGGATTTGGGTAGGCAGGGAGGAGCACGTTCCAGAATCAGGTACAGCATGAGCCAATGGTGAGAGTCCAGGTATATCCAGGAGGCCAGCCCTCCTGGGTCTCAGCCCTGGTCCATGGTGGACCACACCAACTGAACACCTCAGAAAGCTGGAGAGTGGCTCCAGTGTAAACATTCCCCCAGAGTGCTGCATTCAACAGAATTCAAGTATGACCCACAAAAAGCATTGAAAAGCTGTATAAACCTTAACAGAACCCCCTGAAAATAAATGATGAGCAGTTTTAAACATTTCCCCATAGTGAGATATGTTATTTAGCAGAGCCTCCATATATCTACTCTCATGACTCTCATACCTGACCTTCCCCCAAACCTCTCCTTTGGGTTTTTACTTCTCTTTCCTCATGCCCCCTCACTCAGCAGCTTAACAGAAGGTTTGATTTTGCCTCTTTGGGCTCCACTAATGATCATAATTAGCATGTGTACACATGTGCTTATGTACAGACCACTTTGCAGATTTTCTGTTGTCTCCAGCATACTGGTTTTGGATCCCAGATCCACCCTTACGCTACTCCAGGTCTCATTTTTCTCATCTGAATAGTGGAGAGAATACCTGCCACCTGGGGTTGAAGGGGAGTGGTGTGAAATTTTTGCTGTTGTTGTTCTGTCCCTCAGTTGGGTCCCACCCTTTGCGACCCCATGGACTGGAGTATGCCAGGATTCTTGTCCTTCATCATCTCCCAGAGATTGCTCAAACTCATGTCCATTGAGTCGATGATACCATCCAACCATCTTGTCCTCTGTCATCCTCTTCTCTTCCTGCCTTCAATCTTTACAGCATCAGAGTTTTTTCTAAGGAGTCAACTCTTCACATCAGTTAGCCAAAGCATTGGAGCTTCACCTCAGCATTAGTCCTTCCAATGAATATTCAGGATTGATTTCCTTTAGGATTGACTGGTTTGATCTCCTTGCAGTCCAAGGGACTCTCAAGAGTCTTCTCCAACATTACAGTTCAAAAGAATCAATTCTTTGGTGTTCAGCACTCTTTATGGTCCAGCTCTCACATCAATACATGACTACTGGAAAAAACCATCATTTTAACTATATGGACCTTGTTGGCAAAGTAATGTCTCTGCTTTCTAATACGCTAAGTTGGTCTTAGCTTTTCTTCCAAGGAGTAAATGTCTTTGACTTCATGGCTGCAGTCACCATCTGTAGTGATTGTGGAGCCCAAGAAAATAAAGTCTCTCACTGTTTCCATTGTTTCCCCATCTATTTGCCATGAAGTGATGGAACCAGATGCCATGATCTTTGTTTTCTGAATGTTGAGTTTTAAGCCAGCTTTTTCACTCTTTCACTTTCTTTAATAGTCCCTCTTCACTTCTTGCCATAAGGGTGGTGTCATCTGTATATCTGAGGTTATTGATATTTCTCCCGGCAATCTTGATTCCAACTTGTGCTTCATCCACTCCAGTATTTTGCATAATGTACTCTGCATATAAGTTAAATAAGCAGGGTGACAATATACAGTCTTGATGTACTCCTTTCTTGATTTGGAACCAGTCTGTTGTTCCATGTCTAATTCTAACTTGACCTGCATATAGGTCAAGTTGCTTCTTGACCTGCATATAGATTTTGCAGTAGGTAGGTAAGGTGGTCTGGTATTCTCATTTCTTTAAGAATTTTCCACATTTTGTTGTGATCCACACAGTCAAAGGCTTTAATGTAGTCAATGAAGCAGAAGTAGATGTTTTTCTGGAATTCTCTTTTTTCTTCTATGATCTGGTGGATGTTGGCAATTTAATCTCTGGTTCCTCTGTTTTTTCTAAATCCAGCTTGAACATCTGAAAGTTCTCAGTTCATATACTGTTGAAGCCTAGCTTGGAGAATTTTGAGCTTTACTTTGCTAACATGTAAAATGAGTGCAACTGTGTGGTAGTTTGAACATTCTTTGGCATTGCCTTTCTTTGGGATTGGAATGAAAACTGACCTTTTCCAGTCCTGTGGCCACTGCTGAGTTTTCCAAATTTTCTGGCATATTGAGTGCAACATTTTAACAGCATCATCTTTTAGGATTTGGAATAGCTCATCTGAAATTCCATTATCACCACTAGCTTTATTCCTAGTGATGCTTCCTAAGGCTCACATGGCTTCTCACTCCAACGTGTCTGACTTTAGATGAGTGATCACACCATCGTGGCTATCTGGGTCATGAAGATCTTTTTTGTATAGTTCTTCTGTGTATTCTTGCCACCTCTTAATATTTTCTGCTTCTGTTAGGTCCATATGGTTTCTGTTCTTTATTGTGCCCATCTTTGCATGAAATATTCCCTTGGTATCTCTAATTTTCTTGAAGAGATATCTAGTCCTTCCCATTCTATTGTTTTCCTCTATTTCTTTGTATTGTTCACTTAGAAAAAGGTGTTAAATAAAACAGTGTAAATAAATAATAAGTAGAATGTAACCCATACTATGAGGTTTTTATATTTTCCATTGTATTAAACACTTAGTATAAATTTTATGTATGGCAGGGATGTCCAAAAGTATCATTTTATGTAAATTGTGCTTTTCCTTTCCATCTGACTGGTATTCGGTAAATAGACTATGAGATTTGTGATAAAAAATTTGTGACAAAAAATCTAGAGTTGGAGATGTCTTGCCTATGAGAAATATTAGGACCTAGACTTTGCTCAATCCATTCCCTTTTTGGTTCCACATCAGCATTCACCACTAGCTCTCCTGTATGTGATTTAAAAGCAGAGGTATGGAGAAGAAAGTGGCAACCCACCCCAGTATTCTTGCCTGAGAAATTGCATGAACAGAGGAACTTGGTGGGCTACAATCCATGGGGTCACAAAGAGTTGGACATGACTTAGCGACTAAACAATAACCCATAGCAAGTGTTGGATGAATGTTACTGTTGCTTTTACTATTATTCTCCACTTTCTGAGAGAGCAGAAAGACCCTCCACTTATTTCCACCAACATGGGGACACAGGCTCCACTCCTGTAGTGAGACAAAGGTGTGAGGGTCAGGATACATCTTAGAGTCAAGGACAAGGACCAGTTGTGTAGAACAAAGAGTCTGAGGGGTGTTCATGGGTGGAAACAATTTACTCCAGGACATAATCACCCCATTTGGTGGTTGCCTTTTCTTTCAGAATCTTTCCTTTTTTAACACATGCCCATGATGAATTCTGCTCTTGAGGTAGTCCTGGGCAGCTCTAGCCCACAGTAATTTTTCTCTGTCAGTTTATACAGCCAGCCATGCCTTTTGGAGGCAGGCCCTGCTCCCTGGAGGCAAGAACTGAGGCTGATATGCTGAGGGAGCATGAGCAGGGCAGGGCCATGGTGTGTGCCAAGCACTCCCACACACTGATACCACCCTATTGAAGTAGGTGTTGCTTTTCCCATTAGAGATAGGGGTGAGGTGCAGAGAAGCTCCTTACTGCTCACAGCAGCAAGAGCTTGTAGGTGGTAGAGCTGAAATTCAAACTTGTGATGCTCTGGCTCTCTGGTCTGAATTCTTTGCAACAAAGCAAGTGCTCTGACCCTATTAGTTGCTGGAAGAAGCATAAAGTCTGGATTCCATCTTTCCAGAACGTACAACCCAGCCATTTGTTGGGAAGGCAAAGCCAGCATGTTCACACACTCATACATGTTTGTACAGGGGTACCTGCTCATGCATGTTCATACACTCACAGAAATGACACACATTTGTGCATGTGTGCTAAGTCACTTCAGTCGTGTCCAACTCTTTGCAACCCTGTGGTCTGTAGCCTGCTACATTCCTCTGTCCATGAGATTCTCCAGGCAAGAATACTTGAGTGGGTTTCTGTGTCTTCCTCCAGAGGATCTTCCTGACCCAGGGATCGAACCCATATCTCTTGCATCTCCTTCATTGGAAGACAGTTTCTTTACCACTAGCACCACTTGGGAAGCCCACAAATCACACACACACACACACATACACACGGTTATTATTCAAAGTGAATTCTGCAGATTTGAAGACTGATATTGAGCACTGAGATCCACCAGTGTCCCAGAGGCCCCAGATGTGACAGTCATTGGTCAGCAGCTTCCTGATGCTGTAGGACTGAGCTGACTGGCAGTCAGTCAGGGCAGGGGCTCTGGTGGGCAGGGGGCCTGGTGCAAAGGCTATTTGCCACTTGTCACAGAAGTAGTTTTAACATTTTAACTCTGGATTCATCAACACCTGTGCATACCTGTTGAATGTCAGCCCTGTGCACACTCACTCTTGCACACTTGAGTTCATCTTCCCACATGTATTCATTCATGAGCCCTCCTGTGAGACAAGGACTCACCACACCCTGACACAAAATCGCATGCTGTCAATCACCCTGAAATACATGTTCACATACCAACTCACACTCACAGACACCTGAATGCACCAACAGGCATGCTCACATTTCATTCTTGCTTATGTGCATGGCCCCAAAGCACAAAGTCCAGACCGTTCTCCAGATTTCTGCAACATCCCAACAGGATGTCTGCCCATCAGTCTTGAGTCAATTTCCATAGCACAAAGACCTCAGGATGAAGGGTATGATGCTGAGGGCTTGGAAAGAGGTGTGCCTTCCTCTGGGAAGAATATAGTTACATATTCCAAATAAAGAAATTACTTAGAACGTAGTATGGGACAAGTAAAAAAACAAACACCCATCCTGGAGCCTGGCAGAGCTGAGTTTAAATCCTCTCTTCCCTACACTTTTATTGAGTAACCTTAGCCATAAAAGTGTCTGAGCTATAAAACGAGAATGACTCAAACTCCAAGGCTGAGTTAGAAACTCTAGCAGAGGTTCTGCCAGGCAGTGGAGCTTGCCCTTCCCTCTTCCCTCCTCCCTCCCCCACAATCCCCCTGGGAAACTGAGGCCATCTCTCAGCCACCCAGCTGCTGGGCACAACCCTGCCATTCCCCAGGGGATACCCAGCTGGTAATGGATTTCACCAGGTAGACTTCAGCTCCAGCCACCAGGAATTCTTTGCAAGGAGTCCTGGGTTTGATCCAATTTGGTAGGCTCTGCCTTCCCCTGCATGTCTGTGCTTGGGCCTGGGCTGGTGTTCCTGGGGAATCACAGATACCTGGCACAGAAGACACATGGGCTTGGCCTGTGCCCAGATCTGCTGAGATGTCCTGGGTCACTGTGTACTTTCCATCTCAGAGTGTGTGTGTGTGTACGTGTGTGTGTAAGCACTGCAGTTGTCTGGGGTGGTCCAGGGCAGAGAATAGTCACCATTGTTGACTCTGACTTCGGGCTCCTGGTATTCAGTCCTCTGTCTTCTGGAATTTTTATGCCAGCTGTCAGGTATCAGACAAGGCTGCTTCCAACTTACTCTTTAGCAACATAAAAAGGAAACCATTCTGTGTCCTCAGGTCTCCAAGCAACCCCTGGGCTTGAGTCTCCTCTGTCCCCAGGGGCTAATGGAACAAGGAGGTTCACCTTCCATGGGTTTTAGGAGGCACTAAATATAGCTCCACATAAAGAGTGTTGGACAGGAGTCATGAGACCCAAGTTGCTGCCTAGGTTCTGCAGTGGGCCACCTATTTGATCCTGAGCAAGTCAGTTCCTTTCCCCAGGCCTCACCTGGGCTTCCTTACCTGCCCATGACCATGCTGGGCTTGCAGGAGTTTTTCTCAGCTTCCTTCTGGCTCTGACTCGGTATATGGTGACTCACTCTAATCTTTATTTCTCCTAACCACTCACAGTCACGGAAAACCCTGGAAAGAGGTAACAATGGAATGACAAGATGGGTCCACCCAGGCCCTAGAGCATTCTGTAAGGATTCCTCCCAGAGGCTCAGAGCTTAGCTGGAATCCACAACTATACTTTCAAGTCCCTCAGCCTTAGGACTGTCAACTACAAACTGGCACTTGCCAAGAGTATTGCCAGTGACTGGACAACAAAGGCATTTGCCCTCTGCCTCTGCAAAGATTGAACCTTGTGCTGCTGCTGCTGTTGCCCTTCAACACCCACTGAGAGAGTTCAGGGTGGAGTGAGGTACTCTGTGCTCCAGGGAATCTGGCCGGACAAGTCTTTAGATAGTTGAGTATTTTCAGGAACTGATTTCAGGATTCCATTCTTGCATCTCCTCATATTTAGAAAAGCACTAAATCCCTTCCTGATGACATCAGCTCCTCGTGACTGGCAGAAAACCTTTTGTAAAATGAATGCTTAATTGTATTGAACTGCCTCTTCACCAAAATCTTATATGTTGACTTTCCTCCACTGCATCTTTGGAGCAATTTCTCAGAGCTATCTGAGGTACTATCTCCTGGGCTGCAGTCTTCATTTTGCCCCAAATAAAACTTAACTCACAACTCCCAAGTTGTGCCTTTTTTATAGTCGACAGGACAAACTTGCCTCCCTCCAGGGAACCAAGACACACACACACGGTCTGAAACCAGTTATAAATATAGTATAGATATGTATTATACTATATATATAGAAATATTATAATTTCCTGCTATAAATATTTTATATTAAGCTATAAACATAATATAATTTAATATATGATTAACCTTAAAATTTAAATTTTATATTTAATTATATTAAATATTTAAACTAAAAATTAGATAGTTAAAACAAACATAGGCATATATTTGGGGGCTTCCCCAGTGGCTCAGCAATAAAGAACCTGCCTGCAATGCAGGAGTCACAGGAGGTGCAGGTTTTATCCCT
>NW_011494953.1:808061-812111 GCF_000754665.1 Bison bison bison | reverse complement strand
GGAAACAGTGAGAGACTTTATTTTGGGGGGTTTTAAAGTCACTGCAGATGGTGACTACAGCCATGAAATTAAAAGACACTTGCTCCTTGAAAGAAAAGCTATGACCAACCTCGACAGCATATTAAAAAGCAGAGACATTACTTTGCCAAGAAAGGTCCATCTAATCAAAGCTATGGTTTTTCCGGTAGTCATGTATGGATGTGAGAGCTGGACTCTAAAGAAAGCTGAGTGCTGAAGAATTGATGCTTTTGAACTGTGGTGTTGGAGAAGATTCTTGGGAGTTCCTTGGACTGCAAAGAGATTAAATCAGTCAATCCTAAAGGAAATCAATCCTAAATATTCATTGGAAGGACTGATGCTGAAGCTGAAACTCCAATATTTTGGCTATCTGATATGAAGAACTGATTCACTGGAAAAGACCCTGATGCTGGGAAACATTGAGGGCAGGAGGAGAAGGGGATGACAGAGGATTAGGTGATTGGATTGCATCACCGACTTGATGGACATGAGTTTGAGCAAGCTTTGGGAGTTGGTGAAGAACAGGGAGACCTGGCGTGCTGCAGTCCATGGGGTCACAAAAAGTTGGACACAACTGAGTGACTGGACTGAATTGAACTTGGTAAAGAGAACTGCAGGTGACTGATGGAATGCTGAGGCATTCCATTCTGGCCTTTGTGGAAATGGCCAGGAGGCCTCTTTCTTGATCATAATAGCCTTGAGGAAAAGGATTGAATGGCAAGATACCTGTGCACAGAACTAGAACTTCTGTGTTGGGAAAGGATAAAGATTAGCTTGTGGTTTTTTAAGGTTGATTGATTACAGTCAGTCACATTCCATTTAAATCTTCACTGAATGTCCTTATTCTATTTTCTGCAGCAAACTAGGTCAGGATGGGGGCTTTGTGCCCTGGCTTCCTGAAGACAAAGTGTGTGTGTGCTGTGTACATGCATGCATGTATGCTATTCTCTATGTGGACAACCAGGAAAGTACCACCAGCTTTCATAATCTTAATAAAGTTTCCTACTGGTCACCTACCATGTCTTATATTAGGACTGAGCCCCCTGTGGAGAGAGTTGTAAAATCAGAATCTTGGTTCTAAAGATGCTCATTTTGACACTCCTTAGAACCAATAGTTTGGCCACTGATGCGAAAAACTCACTCATTGGAAAAGACCCTGATGCTAGGAAAGATTGAAGGCAGGAGCAGAGGGGGATGAAAGAGGATATGATGGTTGGATGGCATTACCAACTCAATGGACATGAGTTTGAGCAGGCTCTGGGAGTTGGTGATGGACAGGGAGACCTGGCGTGTTGCGGTTCATGGGGTCGCAAAGAGTTGGACACGACTGAGCGACTGAACTGAACTGAACTGAACTGAATGGCTTCCCTTGAGAGTGTTGCCCTTAACTGCCCTGCAGAGTAACACGCCAGGCCAGTAACACACACTGTTATAATCATCCAGCCACTTTTCTTCCTGTCCCATTCACTGCCTGTTTGTTCTCTAAACACAGGGCTTGGCACTGATAGTACCTCCATAACGCATAAGGACTTGCATGGGTCTCTGAGGCAGTGGTTTCACATGTGACTGGGGCCATCTACAGTCAAGCCTTGCTCCCTGCACTCACCAAGTGCCTGGTCATTAAGCCATCATTCTGTAGTCTACAGACTCCTTGAAAGAGTCATACCATGTGGCCTGAATATCCCAAACCCTGCCTATCTGCATGCCCTGTGCAGGAAGAATACAGTCAAGAGGCATGGAGAGCCTATAGTTTGGGGTTGATATGGCTTGATGCAATACAGATTTCAGTCTTAGAACCAAACTGACATGGTCTTGAATTCTGACACAAACATTTCCCAGCTACATGACTCTGGACAAATCACTTAGCTTCTCTGGGTTTCAGTTTCCTTGTCTGCTAAAAGGAGGTAGTATTTTTCTGGCAAGGACTGTGGGCAAAAATGTAGAGAGCCTTGCATTTTAGGTCATCACTGTTCAGTTAATGGAAACCCTTGCAAGAGTCTTCCCTTATCCTCCATCCAGTTTGGCTCTCCTGAACCACAGAGTACTCACCTCTTCCCCACCCCATGCACCTACCCCAAACAGCCTGTCTACTTCGAACCCCACTGCCAAGGGAACCTTGGAATTGCACTAGCTATAATGGAGAAGAAGTCAGCCCTTCCCCTGAGGGTAGTGTGACCCAACTTGAGAGGCCTTCAGAGGGAAACATACTGGCCCAAGTCCTCATTTCTTTGCCTGTAAAGTGAAGTGAAGGGATCACCAGGGTCACCTCAGCATCTGAGGCTCCACTCTGGGTCTGAACCTGCCTGTTGAAGGAGGAGACAGTCAGTTCAGTGTCTCAGTTGCGTCTGACTTTTTGCAACCCCATAATTGACAGCATGCCAGAACTCCCTGTCCATCACCAACTCCCAGAGCTTGCTCAAACTCATGTCAATTGAGTCGGTGATGCCATCCAACCATCTCATCCTCTGTTGTCCCCTTCTCTTCCTGCCTTCAATCTTTCCCAGCATCAGCATCTTTTCCAGTGAGTCAGTTCTTCACATCAGGTGGCCCAGGGATTGGGGCTTAAGCTTCAGCTTCAGTCTTTCCAATGAATATTCAGGACTGATTTCCTTTAGGATTGATTGGTTTGATCTCCTTGCAGGCCAAGGGACTTTCAAGAGTCTTCTCAACACCACAGTTAAAAAGCATCAATTCTTCAGTGCTCAGCTACCTTTATGGTTCAACTCACATCCATACATGACTACTGGAAAATGATAGCTTTGACTAGACAGACCTTCATTAGGAAAGTAATGCCTCTGCTTTTTAATATGCTGTCGAGGTTGGTCATACCTTTTCTTCCAAAGAGCAAGCGTCTTTTAATTTCATGGCTGCAGTCACCATCTGCAGTGATTTTGGAGCCCCCCAAAATAAAGTCTCTCACTGTTTCCATTGTTTTCCCATCTATTTGCCATGAAGTGATGGGATCAGATGCCATGATCTTCATTTTTGTATGCTGAGTTGTTTTTTTTTTTAATTGGCATATAATTGCTTTACAACATTGTGTTAGTCTCTATACAACAATGTGAATCGGTTATATGTATACATACATTCCCTCCCTCTCAAGCCTCCATCCCCTCCCCATCCCACCCTTGTAGGTCATCCCTGAGCACCAAGCTGAGCTCCCTGTATTATACAGCAGCTTCCAAGTAGTATATATGGAAGTACATCTATTTTACACATGGTATGGTATATATGTCAATGCTACTCTCTCAATTTGTCCCACCCTCTCTTTCCCCTCCATGTGCACAAGTCCGTTCTCTACATCTGAATCTCTATTCCTGCCCTGCAAATAGGCATTTCTTTTTTAATGACATATTTTAGGTGAAATGCAATAAAAAGTAGCCCCTAAATACCAGCAAATATTCATTAGACTACACTATATACAATAAAGACATAACTTTGAGCTACAGCTACAGTTGATGAATGTGATTATTTTGCCTCTTTAATGGCAAAATCAGTCAGATAAAGTCAGATTAGAAGGCACTTTGTCAAACCATGTTAAATGTAACCAGTTTGACTTTATTGTTTTAAATCCTACTGATTAAGTAGCATTTTTATTTTAGTTTTTTAAATATTCAAATGTCAGGGTGAAAAAAAACAGTATAAGAGGACATATAATAAAAACTTGGTCTTACATCATATTCTTCCCATCAACCCCAACCCTGTTTTTTTTATTTTATTTTATTTTTAAACTTTTCAATATTGTATTAGTTTTGCCAAATATTGAAATGAATCTGCCACAGGTATACATGTGGTCCCCATCCTGAACCCTCCTCCCTCCTCCCTCCCCATACCCTCCCTCTGGGTCGTCCCAGTGCACCAGCCCCAAGCATCCAGTATCGTGCATCGAACCTGGACTGGCGACTCGTTTCATACATGATATTATACATGTTTCAATGCCATTCTCCCAAATCTTCCCACCCTCTCCCTCTGCAACAGAGTCCATAAGACTGATCTATACATCAGTGTCTCTTTTGCTGTCTCGTACACAGG
>NW_011494953.1:792144-806723 GCF_000754665.1 Bison bison bison | reverse complement strand
GTGAAAGAAATCAAAGAGGACACTAATAGATGGAGAAATATACCTTGTTCATGGATTGGAAGAATCAATATAGTGAAAATGAGTATACTACCCAAAGCAATTTATAGATTCAATGCAATCCCTATCAAGCTACCAAAGGTATTCTTCACAGAGCTAGAACAAATAATTTCACAATTTGTATGGAAATACAAAAAACCTTGAATAGCCAAAGCAATCTTGATAAAGAAGAATGGAACTGGAGGAATCAACCTACCTGACTTCAGGCTCTACTACAAAGCCACAGTCATCAAGACAGTATGGTACTGGCACAAAGACAGAAATATAGATCAATGGGACAAAATAGAATTCATTCTCCTTTTTCACCTTCATCAAGAGGCTCTTTAGTTCCTCTTTGCTTTTTGCCGTAAGGGTGGTGTCCTCTGCTTGATTCCAGCTTGTGCTTCATCCAGCCCAGCATTTCACATGATATCTCTGCATAGAAGTTAAATAAGCAGGTGACAATAAACAGCCTTAATGTTCTCCTTTCCCAGTTTGGAAGCAGTCCATTGCTCTATGTCTGATTCTAACTGTTGCTCCTGCATACAGATTTTTCAGGAGGCAGGTAAGGTAGTCTGGTATTCCCATCTCTTGAAGAATTTTCCACAGCTTGTTGTGATCCACACAGTCAAAAGCTTTGGTGTAGTCAATGAAGCAGAAGTAGATGTTTTTTAAGAACTCTCTTGCTTTCAATGATCCAAAGGATGTTGGCAATTTGATCTCTGGTTCCTCTAAATCCAACTTGAACATCTGGAAGTTCTCTGTCCATGTACTGTTAAAGCCTAGCTTGGAGGATTTTGAGAATTACCTTACTAGTGTGTGAGATGAGTGCAACTGTGTAGTAGTTTGACCATTATTTGGCATTGCCCTTCTTGAGACTGGAATGAAAACTGACCTTTTCCAGTCCTGTGGTCACTGCTGAGTTTTCCAAGTTTCCTGGCATATTTACTGAAGCACCTTCATAGCATCATCTTTTAGGTTTTGGAATTCCATCATCTCCACTTTGTTTGTAGTGATGCTTCCTAAGGCCCTGTTGACTTCACATTCCAGGATGTCTGGCTCTAGGTGAGTGATCACACCATCGTGATTATCTGGGTCATGAAGATCTTTTTTGTATAGTTCTTCTGTGTTTTCTTGCCACCTCTTCTTAATATCTTCTGCTTCTGTTAGGTCCATACAGTTTCTGTTCTTTATTGTGTCCATCTTTGCATGAAATGTTCCCTTAGTATTTCTAGTTTTCTTGAAGAGATCTCTAGTCTTTCCCATTCTATTGTTTTCCTCTATTTCTTTGTACTGAGGAAGCACTGAGGAAGGCTTTCTTATCTCACCTTGCTGTTCTTTGGAACTCTGCACTCAGATGGGTATATCTTTCCTTTTCTCCTTTGCCTTTTGCTTGTCTTCTTTTCTCAGCTATTTTAAGACCTCCTCAGACAACCATTTTGCCTTTTTGCATTTTTCTTGGGGATGGTCTTGATCACTGCCTCCTGTACAATGTCATGAACCTCCGTCCCTAGTTCTTCAGACACTCTATCAGATAACCCCTTGAATCTATTTGTCACTTCCACTGTATAATCATAAAGGATTTGATTTAGGTCATGTCTGAATGGTCTAGTGGTTTTCCCTACTTTCTTCAATTTAAGTCTGAATTTGGCAATAAGGAGTTCATGATCTGAGCCACAGTCAGCTCCTGGTCTTGTTTTTGCTGATTGTATAGAACTTTTCCATTTTTGGCTGCAAAGAATATAATCAATCTGATTTCGGTATTAACCATCTGGTGATGTCCATGTGTAGAGTCTTCTCTTGTGTTGTTTGAAGAGGATATTTGCTATGACCAGTGTGTTCTCTTTTCAAAACTCTGTTAGCATTGCCCTGCTTCATTTTGTACTCTAAATCCAAACTTGCCTGTTACTACAGGTGTTTCTTGACTTCTTACTTTTGCATTCTAGTCCTCTATGATGAAAAGGTCATCTTTTTTTTGGTGTTATTTCCAGAAAGTCTTGTAAGTCATCATAGAACCATTCTTCAACTTCTTCAGCTTTAGTGGTTGGGGCACACACTTGGATTACCGTGATACTGAATGGTTTGCCTCGGAAAAGAACAGAGATCATTCTGTCATTTTTGAGGTTGCACTCAAGTACTGCATTTCAGACTCCTGTTGACTATGAGGGCTACTCCATTTCTTCTAAGGGATTCTTGCCTACAGTAGTAGATATAATGGTCATCTGAATTAAATTCGCCCATTCCTATCCATTGTAGTTCACTGATCCCTAAAATGTCAGTGTTCACTCTTGCCATCTCCTGTTTGACCACTTCCAAATCATGGTTCCTATGCAATATTGTTCTTTACAGCATTGGATTTTACTTCCATCACCAGTCGCATCCACAACTGGGTGTTGTTTTCGTTTTAGCTCCATCTTTTCATTCTTTCTGGAGCTATTTCTCCACTCTTCTCCAGTAGCATGTTGGTCGCCTACGGACTTGGGGAGTTCATCTTTCAGTGTCATATATTTTTGCCTTTTTAATACTATTCTTGGGGTTCTCAAGGCAAGAATGCTGAAGTCATTTGCCATTCCCTTCTCCAGTGGACCACATTTTGTCAGAACTCTTCACCACGACCTGTCCATGTTGGGTGGTCCTACATGGCATGAGTCATAGTTTCATTGAGTTAGACAAGTCTGTGATCCATGTGATCAGTTTGGTTAGTTTTCTGACTCATTGAAAAAGACCCTGATGCAGGGAAAGACTGAAAGCAGGGGAAGGGGACAAGAGAGGATGAGATGTTTGGATGGTATCACTGAAGATGGACATGAGTTTGAGCAAGCCCCGGGAACTGGTGATGGACAGGGCAGCCTGGAATGCTGCAGTCCATTGTGTTGCAGAGTTGGACATGACTGAAGGAGAAACTCGGCTGAAATTGGAAGTGGTTGCACTGACTTGGCAACTCCAGCAGGTGGCACTCTGTCCTCAGTTCAGCTCAGTGTAAGATGTAAGATGTGGTTTGGCACAAAATCCTGTGAGGAAACAGTTTTATTTAGCTTCTCAACCACAGACAGAAAGTCATTTGTAGGCAAATGTCAGTTGCCCACAAGCAGATGGTCCTCTCCCTGTGCTGTATAAGCCCAGGCTTGCTCCTCCGTTCCCCCTCCCCTCCCTTCTCCTGCACCCCACCTCTGCATACAGTCATTTATTCACACTTGTCACACATATCTACACACACCCCACACACGGCACATACACACATACCTGAGTCACTGTCTGACTGTTACTCAGCATGCACTGGACTTAAAAACGTATTTTCCCTTTGGGCAGAGTCAAGCTGAACTAGGAGTACATTCTCCTTGAGAGAAGTTCATTATGTCCCTGTGTATCAGTCAGGATAGGCTAAGTTATGCTGCAGTAACAAATGAGCCCCACATTCAGTGCCTTAACACAACAAAGGTTTATTGCTTGCTCACCTTACATGTCTACCAATGGTCAACTGCAGTCCTGCTACACATTAAGTTGACTTAAGGATGCAGGCTTACAGTGCAGCTTCAATCAGGAACAAGGTCAGTCTTCATGGCAGAGAGGAAAGAGGGCATAATGAACATGGCTCTTAAGGTTTATGGTCTTGTAGGCAGCACAAGTCGCATGGCTGGGGCTGCCATCATGAATAAGGCGGGCAAGGATACCCCCTGGGGCAGAGGGGCATTGGCAGCAAAACACTTAGGAGCATAGTGCAGTCAACCTCACCCATGCAGAGGTTCTTGGATATCTGCCCTTTGGAATTATTGATCTCATTACTGTCTTTTGAACTTGAGTATCATCCTAGAAAACCTAGCCAGTCTTTATTAAGTTCTCTTGCATGCAAAAGTCTGCCAAGGCCTTGGATAGGAGGAGGAACTGAGTCTGAGAAAGATAGGTACCTGCTCTTCACAGGCTCAATATCCAACAAGGAATAAAAGCCACAGGCTGAACATGAAGCTCGAAGAAGTCATGCTTGACATAGGCCACATGTAGAAGCATGAATACCAGGCAGGGAGAGACCCAATCATGGGGAGGAATTTGGGTTTGCCTGTGTCAGGCAGAGGAGCTAAGAGACTCTCACAGCCACACCCCAGGAGAGGCTGGAGTCACATATGCTCCAGACGGACTACATATCTGGTTTGTATGAATGTATATTTGTTGTATATCTATTATGGACAAGGCATTCTATAGGAGTCAGAGGAGTAGGTAGTGTTGTTTCTGCCTTCCAGGAGCTCGCAGTTTACAAAGAGATGGAGCAGAGGAGACTGTTCCAAAAAAGAATCAGCACCAGGACAAGAGTTTCCAGAACAAACACAGATACCAAATGCTGCTTGGGTAACACAGATTGGTGGAGGGGTATTCAGGGAAGAAGTAAATTAGTCGCTGAAGTTCTGAGATCAGTCAGGCACAAGTTAAGGACAGGCACTCCAGGCAGAGGGAGTGGCTTGCTGGGAAAAGGAGAGTGAAAAAGATAGAATACTCTTTATATATAAAGTCTTAGTCATTAAGTCATGCCCAATTCTTTGCAACCCCATGGCAATTGTAGCCCACCAGGCTCCTCTGTCCATGGGATTCTCAAGGCAAGAATGCTGGAGTAGGTTGCCATTTCCTTCTCCAGGGGATCTTCCCAACCCAGGGAATGAACCTTCATCTCCTGCGTTGCAGGCGGATTCTTTACCATCTGAGCTACCAAGTTGTTTTTCTTCATATATATTTATATTTTCTTATATATATTTAATTTATGTTTATATATTTTTATTATATATTTGTAAAATATATAAATCACATATGTAATTTTATTTATAAATTGGAGGATAATTACTTTACAATACTGTGATGATTTTTGCCATACATCAGCATGAGTTGGCACTTGGTATACATATGTCCCCTCCCTCTTGAACCCCATTCCTGCTCCCTCCTCATTCCATGCCTCTAGGTTGTCACAGAGCACTGGCTTTGGGTTTCCTGCATCATACATAGAATTTCCACTGGTTATCCATTTTACATATGGCAATGCATATATTTCAAGGCTATTATCTCAAATCATCCCACTCTCTCCTTCCCCAACTGTGTCCAAAATGTCTGTGTCTCCTTTGCTGCCCTGCAAGTAGGTATATGTATATGTACCACAAACCCCTTATCTATTCATCAAGAGAGACTATTCTTTAAAAAAAAAACTGTAAATAGCCATTATGTTCTGTAATAACCTCTATGGGAAAAGAATCTGAAAAAGAATGGATGGTAACTCACTTCAATATTCTTGCCTGGAAAATCCATGGACAGAGGAGCTTGTCAGCTGCAGTCCATGGGGTCACAAAGAATTAGATACCACAGGGTGACTAAACCACAGCAATATGCATATGTATAACTGAATCACTCAGCTGTGTGCCTGAAAACTAATACAACATTGTCAATCAACTACACTCCAGTACAAAACAAAAATTGAATTAAAAATTAAAATTAAATTTAAAAAATAGTTATCATGGCTTATGGTTGAAGCAGTAGAGTATTTGTGCATAGAGAAAAAGGCAGGTGGGATGACTGGGGAGAGAGGAGACTAGAAGCCTCTCAGCAAGGGACAAGAGTAGAAAAGGGCCTTTTCACCTCTGTCAGCAACCAGGGACTTTTTCCCGAGGCCTCTGGGGAATCATTGAAGGGTTTGGGCATGGAGGGGCTTAGTTACTATGGAAACAAGCTACCTGTATCCAGGTTATTGTCCTGCGCCTTCCTTCTCATCCAGGTCAGGAGCGATGGCTGTGGCAGGGTACTGTAATTGCCTGTCAGTCAGCTGAGTAGATGCAGGGTCAGTCACCACATAGCACTATGAGCCCTGCTCCACCCTAGGGGCTTCAGTCATCACCAGGCACTGTCTGAAGCCGAGTCTGGCAGCCCTCGCTTGCTGCCTGTATATCACTTTCCCAAGGAAGATCTCTGTGGTCAGAGAGCAGGGTATCAACTGGACCAACTGGCCCAGCTTGTGTGTCCACTAACTTGTCTGTTTGATTTGGTTCCCTATCTTGGCCACCATCACAGAGGCCCTTTCCCCAAACTGAAAGATGATCTGAGCCCCAGAACCCCACTCCCAGAGCCTAAGACCCAGGGAACAATCAGGCTCCCCAGTGAACAAGTGTCCTCTGGTCCCAAATACCTTCTTACAGGAAGAGAGCCACTATCTGACCATGCCTGCCTGTGGCTGGTGTTCCCTTGAAGTCACATCCACTGACCTCAGTTGACAGGGAATGAAAACCACAGAGAACTCCTAAGAAAAAGAAAGAAAACCAGGAAATGGTTTTCCAGTTCATAGCATATACTCCTCAGGGGGTCCCATACCAAGGATCCTCTTTTGTGCCATTTGTCCCATGTTCCCAAGAAAACTTCCTTTGCTATACGAAGATCTGCTTTGGAAAATTAGCCATCAGCTTGCTGGCCAGCCAGGCAGCCAGTCAGTAAATCAGTTTGTCAACCACTCAACAGTCAGCCAGTCAGCTGTTCAGTGAACTAGCCAGTCAGTCAGCTAGTTTGTCAGCTCATTTCTTATTTATACATTTGCTTACTCACTCCCTCCATCTTTTAACTCACTCACTCACTCACTCATTCAACAGCATCCTTTAGTAACTGGGCCACCCACTCAACAACTAGCTAGTCTATCCAAGTACTAATTTTCACCAGGTGTAAGGTATTTCCTGAACATCTCTCCTCCCCTTAGGAAGCTCACTGTTTGGGTATAAAGAAGCACCCCATTTACCATGCGTGTGCACGCACGCACGCACACACACACACACACACATCCAGGCACCTGGGCCTCTTACAGGTAATGGATGATTTCAGCATCAATCTTCAAGTTTGAAGGAATAGAAAGACAATGTGTGTGGTTGAAACGGGCTTTCCAGGTGGCACAGTGGTAAAGAAACCATCTTCCAATGCAGGGGATGTAAGAAATGCAGATTTGATCCTTAGGTTGAGAGGATCCCCTGGAGTGGGAAATGGCAACCCATTCCAGTATTCTTGCCAGGAGAATCCCTTGGACAGAGGAACATGGAGGGCTACAGTCTAAAGAGTCATAAAGAGTCGGACTTGACTGAGCATGCTCACCATGTGGTTAGGATAAACAAGGAGAGCTATTTAGAGAGGGCAAGTATCTCTGAAATTGGAAAGATGGTTTAGTCCAAAACATACCTTGGCACTTCACTGGTTCTGACTGTTTAGCCAAAGTGTCTAACCTTGTGTTTACCATTCACTTCAATTCATTCATTTAAATATCATTCATCTTTTCTTTTGTGCATTTATTTGTTTCTATTTCTGAAGTGGATATAATATGTGTTTGGCTAGTATGGGGGTAGATGACAAATACATGAATATATGATGAGGGAGAAATTATTCCTCATCCTATCAAGGAATTTATATTGATGCTGAGATAAATAACATATATTTTATAATTTATATGTATACCAAGTAAAAACATTAGATAAAAAGTGCTCCAAATAGTTATAAATAAAAAATTGTGGGGGGTTGAGCAAAAGAGGAAAACACTTCTTCAGGGAGAGAATAAGTACAGAGGTCATGGAGAACGTAATGTTACCAACTGGGGTGGAAACCAAACTCAAGTTGGCCATTTGTCACTCAAAAGTCAATGTTCAAGAGACAGGGATTGGTGGAAAAGAAAGACGCTTTATTCAGAAAGCCAACAACCTGGGAAGGTGGTGGAATAGCATCCTAAAAAGGATCTCTCAATTGCTGGCCAGAGGGCAAAAGCTTTCAAAGGAATGCTCCTATATTTTCTCTGTGGACTGGCAGACTGGTAGGAAGAGAAGCCAAATTTCTAGTGACTACAGAGGAAATGAGTGAGCAGGATTTAAGAAGTAGTCATTTAAATAGCTTTCATGGAATGGAATTAGCTCAATATTAGCATTAGGAGCAATAGAGGGTTGCAATGTCCAGACATTCAGATTCTCCATCAGTTATTTTTGTTATCCATAGGAAGATGATTCAACTGTTTATAATAGCACTTCTATGTGAAAGACAGCATATTAAAAAGCAGAGACATTACTTTGCCAACAAAGGTCTGTCTAGTCAAGGTTATGGTTTTTCCAGTGGTCATGTACGGATGTGGGCTATAGAGTAGAGTTGTGCTATAAAGAAAGCTGAGTGCTGAAGAAGTGATGCTTTTGAACTGTGGTTGGAGAAGACTCTTGAGAGTCCCTTGGATGCAAGATCCAACCAGTCAATTCTAAATGAAATCAGTCCTGAATATTCATTGGAAGGACTGATGTTGAAGCTAAAACTCCAATACTTTGGCCACTTGATATGAAGAGCTGACTCATTTGAAAAGACCCTGATGCTGCGAAAGATTGAAGGTGGGAGGAGAAAGGGATGACAGAGGATGAGATGGTTGGATGGCATAACCAACTCAATGGACATAAGTTTGAGTAAACTCTGGGAGTTGGTGATGGATAGGGAGGCCTGGCGTTCTGCAGTCCATGGGGTCGAAAAGAATCAGACACAACTGAACGACTAAACTGAACTGAACTGATGTGAAATGTTTGTATTTTACATTGCTTTATTTTGATATTTTGAAGACAGTGCTGTCAACAGATAGAGTATATTTTTAAGGAAATAAATCGTACTGGACCCTTCCAAAAGATTTTGAAATTTTGGTTGATGACCCAAAGAGTTTGAAGCAGTCTTCGCAAAATATGTTAATAAAAGAAATAATGGAAATACTTGAAAGACAAACCTGGCTTCTTCTTCAAGAGTTAATACACCAATAAATTATTGGGACAAAAAATAGTAATTAATTAAATAAAAATAAAGAAAAGCTTCAAGGATGTGCTGCTGAGGGCTACGTGCAGAACAATACAACTGACTCCCATTATCATGTTGAAAACAGGCTGGTTGGTGTTATCTTGGTTGTTTTAAGAACAGTTAATCTTCAACTCCAGTGTCAATTTATTCTTTTTCTTGAGGCCAGTTCCTTGAATGGTGAAAATCACAGATTCAGTACAGCTCAAGGTAGAGCAGCTGATGTCATGACTACAGTCTGGTCATCACGTAGTTAGTTTTTCTATCTAGTAGCAGTTACTGTACCTGCAAAACAAGTCAGGAATGTGTCTCAGACACTGTTATCTATGTACTTCAGGGAGGAAATAAACACCCTATGACTGCTATATGACTGATTTACTGTGTAAATTGTAACCAGTTCTCCTGCCCCAACTGCTATTTTTTTCACTGCATGTCTACATCCTTTCAATCATTAATTCTTGAGCCAGTCATTTGTGACTCAGGAGAGGCCTCTAGCAGACTAAAGTTTTTTTCTGTACAGAAAGGTACGGAAGAGCTTCTGTACCTGTGAGAGGCCAGCAAGGTCCTGCTCAATTTTAGCAACATTTTGAATGGTTCTTAGAGATTACCTTGAATTTTGCTGGGATGTTTGACAGTAGAAAGTCATCACAGTTCAAATGGTTTGAGACAAGTTTTGGAAACAGCAGTCCTCTTAACAGCTGTGTTAAGGAAAGGTGGGAGCTCAGATGGGATTCTAGTTGATAATGGCACCCCACTCCAGTACTCTTGCCTGGAAAATCCCATGGATGGAGGAGTCTGGTAGGCTGTAGTCCCGGGGGTGGCTAAGAGTCGGACACGACTGACTGACTTCACTTTCACTTTTCGCTTTCAATCATTGGAGAAGGAAATGGAAACCCACTCCTGTGTTCTTGCCTGGAGAATCCCAGGGATGGGGGAGCCTGGTGGGCTGCTGTCTATGGGGTTGCACAGAATCGGACACGACTGAAGTGACTTAGCAGCTTAGCAGCATATCTTCTCTCCTTCTTCAAGTGCTTCAGTTATCCTCACTCATACATCCTAGTACTGTATACCACTCCCTGCTTTAGGCTAAGCCAGGGATGCGACTGCCTGCACACGTGGCCACTTCTGCCTCTCACGGCAGACATCTCTAGTCAATATGTTCATGCTTTCAGATCAAGCTGAAACTCAACCTCAGTCCTCTCAATTCACTATTGATTTCAAAGGGATGAGAAGAGGTTTGCCTTCCCAGACCTAATGAATGTTTATAGAATCTTAGCCCTTAATGGGACTTTAGAGGTGGGGCTTTGGGGCTTTCTAGGTGGCTCTAGTGTTGAAGAATCTACCTGTCAATGCAGGAGACATGATTTTGATCCGTGGGTTGGGAAGATCCCTTAGAGGAGGAAATGGTGCCCTGCTCCAGTATTCTTGCCTGGAAAATCCCATGGGCAGAGGAACCTGGCAGGCTATAGTCTATGGGGTGGCAGAGTCAGATACCACTGACCACAGCACAGCACAGAGGAAATTTTAGCCAATCAGCTCATATTGGAGAACAAAAATGTTGAGGCCCAGACAAGTTAAGGAATGTGCTCAGTATCTCAAATGCAGTGAGGGGCAAGTATCAGTAGAATTATTTCTTAAGTGCCCTGGCTCCTTCCCTACGTCTCTAAGGATACTGTGCTATACCCAAGTGGTATTTCAGCACCACTCGACTTCCAAGAGGCTGATCTCGGCTCTCTTCTCAGATGGATGCTTTGCCCACTCATCCCCTCTGCTTCCACAGCCAGCCTCAACTTCCATAGGTGAGTCCACAGGTATTCCATTGGAACTAATCTCTCACCATGTCCAGGACTTTGTTTCCCCTTTATATAACTCCCAGGACCATGGAGGGTCTTCTAGAAATATCATATATGGATAAGGGATGGAGGAAAGAGATAAACTAATCACACATTTTTGGAAACTCATCCTCTTACTCTCCTCCCTCCATGGGCCTTCTTTGAATACTCTGATACAAAATATCTAATATTAGGATCTGAGCATCTCATTTGCAAACAGATAAATTAGAGGATGAAATGATTCATGTTGCAAATGGATTTCCCACATTAAAAAAAAGGTCACAAGGTCTCTTTAAGTGGCCTCTTCTAAAGTGTTTGTTGATAGATTATTAAGTAATTAGTGGAGGTAAACCCGAAACTAAAATGTTCTAAGCCATGACTACTGTTTAAGTATCACACAGAAATTAAGCTAATGCAAATATCAATGATTATGATTTTTAAAATAAGATGCAATTTGCTCAGTTTTAGGTTTGCATTTTACTGAATAAACAGCAAAAATACAGGAATGATGGCAGCTCCAAACCTCCACTGTCCTCTCTATGGTAACTCAGAATTCCCCTTTTTGGTTTTCTTTGTTTAATTCCTGGAAGTAACATGACAAGTATGTTTCACGTGTCTCCAGATGGAAACATCAAAAACTCTTCTTTTCCCCCCAAACCCAGAGGCAAAAGTGCCCTCGTGAAGATGTGTCTAGATAAGAGTTAGATGATTAGCATGGTCTCTGACAAGATCCCCTCCCAGTGTCAGGCCTCTGCTGCCCGGTCACCGCATTGTTTGTCTACGGGGTGGGGCTGGGGTTTCTCAAGCTTTGACTCACCTTCAGAAATGAGTCCTACCTCTGCCCTCCCCTTTCTAATGGAGTCACGGGTGCACACCTGCTCTCGTGTCTGCTCCCTAGAGAGGCAAGATGCAAAGCCTGGCTTCCTGATTTCAGCGCAACATGGTGCTTTGAAGATGACAAAGAAGATGTAGGACTCATGATCGATTGATCATGGCCATGCTGGAGCAGTGTGGGTGGGAGCGGGTGCCACAGAGTCATCATTCCACATAGCTTCTCAGGACCCACCTCATCTGGAGGAGGTGTTTACATGAGGTGATTTGAGGGGGTGCCAGGAAGTCTCCACTCCTCCTTTGAAAAAACATTCATTCTCCCAGCCATGTGGGGTGCCTGGAAATGAGTCATTGCTGATCTAAGAGACTTAAGTAGGCCACCCTTTCTGGGTTCCAGATCTAGCCACCATCAGAGCCATAATTTTTTCATCTATAAAATTAGAAATACAATTAGCTTTCTTCATAGAGTCTTGTGAAAACTGTATATAGAGGTGCTTTATAAGGTTTAATGACCAAAAATATGTGCCTGTGCCTGGCAGTGCAGGGGAGAGGGATCAGTTAGGGCTTCTTAGAGCAGTGGTCTCCAGCCATTTTGGTACCAGAGACCAGTTTTGTGGAAGACAATTTTCACACAGACTGGGGCAGGGGAGGTGGTTTGGGGATGATTCAAGCACATTTTTTGTGTACTTTGTTTCTACTGTTGTTACATCAGCTCCATCTCAGATCAATAGGCATTAGATCCCAACGGTTGGGGATTCCTGTTTTAGAGGAAGAAGGGTGGACAGGCTTGATGGGAAAGAGAGCATCTGTCAACCAGGGAGGAAAGAGGATACATACGGATCTGGTTCAAATGATGGAGACCACCAGAATCAGCTTCCTAATTCTGTCATTAACATAGCATGCACTAGATATCAGCCCAGGGACACAGGCACTTCAGCTGACTGTCAATTACTGTGAAGTCAGGAGACCTGTGATCCAACCCTGGCTTTGATATGAACTCTGTGTGACCTTGGGTCAAGCATGTCCTCATTACAAATCTCAATTTATCCTTCTGTGAAATAGGGATAATGTGGCCAAGATGGAAGTTGAATGCCAAAGTTTTGAAAAGTTTAACATGTGAGATGTGTATGAGCTTGAGTGACTCTTGGAGATTTATGACCCGGAGGACACAGCCACCTCAAGTCCAGCCATGTTCTCTATAAAGTCCATCCCCAGAGTATCATCCTCTGAGATGATAATTGTGTTATAAGCCAGAGTCTATTATTAGATAGAGTTCTCCAAAGTAAGCAGGAGTTGTTGATAGACAAAGTAAGAGGTCAATGAGCAGACTGAGGAAAATAGGAAGTAACATTTTTCCCGGAGAGGATGTGTGGGTGACAGGGACATGAAGAATGGAAAACCCACCCCTTCCTAAGAAGCACACATAGATTGATGCCTTCTAGGTGCCAGATGTGGGAGAACACCTTGATATGTGTCTACACCAATCCGTCCTGCCACATGCTTCCCTTCTGGAGAATTTGCATCATGATGAACTAATAGAACAAGAAGTTCTTGGGCTACTTGAACAAGGCAAATTTGACCTTGGAGTACAAAATGAAGCAGGGCAATGCTAACAGAGTTTTGCCAAGACAACACACTGGTCATAGCAAACACCCTCTTCCAACAACACAAGAGAAGATTCTACACAAGAACATCACCAGATGGTCAATACCAAAACCAGACTGATTATATTCTTTGCAGCTGAAGATGGAGAACTCTATACAATCAGCAAAAACAAGACCAGGAGCTGACTGTGGCTCAGATCATGAACTCCTTATTGCCAAATTGCCTTATTACTTAAATTGAAGAAAGTAGGGAAAACCACTAGACCATTCAGACATGACCTAAATCAAATCTCTTACGATTATACAGTAGAAGTGAGAAATAGATTCAAGAGATTAGATCTGATAGACAGAGTGCCTGAAGAACTAGGGATGGAGGTTCATGACATTGTACAGGAGGCAATGATCAAGACCATCCCCAAGAAAAAGAAATACAAAAAGGCAAAATGGTTGTCTGAGGAGGCCTTAAAATAGCTGAGAAAAGAAGACAATCAAAAGGCAAAGGAGAAGAGGAAAGATATACCCGTCTGAATGTAGAGTTCCAAAGAATAGCAAGGAGAGATAAGAAAGCCTTCCTTAGTGATCAGTGCACAGAAACAGAGGAAAACAATAGAATGGGAAAGACTAGAGATCTCTTCAAGAAAATTAGAGATACCAAGGGAACATTTCATGCAAAGATGGGCTCGATAAAGGACAGAAATGATATGGACCTAACAGAAGCAGAAGATCTTAAGAAGAGGTGGCAGGAATACACAGAAGAACTATACAAAAAAGGTTTTCATGACCCAGATAACTACGATGGTGTGATAACTCACCTAGAGCCAGACAGCATGGAATGTGAAGTCAAGTGGGCCTTAGGAAGAAGCATCACTATGAACAAAGCTAGTGGAGATGATGGAATTCCAGTGGAGCTATTTCAAATCCTGAAAGATGATGCTGTGAAAGTGCTTCAATAAATATGCCAGCACATTTGGAAAACTCAGCAGTGGCCACAGGACTGGAAAATGTCAGTTTTCGTTCCAATCCCTAAAAAGGCAATGCCAAAGAAGGTTCAAACTACCACACAATTGCTCTTATCTCTGCACTAGCAAAGTAATGCTCAACATTCTCCATGCCAGGCTTCAACAGTACATGAACTGTGAATTTCCAGATGTAAGGCAGTGGAACCAGAGATCAAATTGCCAACATCCATTGGATCATCAAAAAAAAGCAAGAGAATTCCAGAAAAACATCTCCTTCTGCTTTATTGATTATGCCAAAGCCTTTGACTGTGTAGGTCACAACTGTGGAAGATTCTTAAAGAGATGGGAATACCAAACCACCTTACCTGCCTCCTGAGAAATCTGTATGCAGGTCAAGAAGCAACAGTCAAAACTGGACATGGAACAACAGACTGGTTCCAAATTGGGAAAGGAGTACATGAAGGCTGTATATTGTCACCATGCTTATTTAACTTATATGTAGAGTACATCAT
>NW_011494953.1:789479-791883 GCF_000754665.1 Bison bison bison | reverse complement strand
CAAAAAGCTATGACGAACCTAGACAGCACAGTAAAAAGCAGAGATATTACTTTGCTGACAAAGACCCATCTAGTCAAAGCTATGGTTTTTCCAGTAGTCAGGCATGGATGTGAGAGTTGGACTATGAAGAAAACTGAGCACCAAAGAATTGATGCTTTTGAACTGTGGTGTTGGAGAAGACTCTTGAGAGTCTTGGAAGGCAAGGAAATCAAATCAGTCAATCCTAAAGGAAATCAGTCCTGAGTATTTGTTGGAAGGACTGATGCTGAAGCTGAAATTTCAATACTTTCGCTATGTGATGTGAAGAACTGACTCATTAGAAAAGCCCCTGATGCTGGGAAAGATTGAAAGGCCAGAGAGAAGGGGACAACAGAGTTTGAGATGGTTGGATGGCATCATTGATTGATGGAGATGAATTTGAGCAAGCTCTGGGAATTGGTGTGGACAGGGAAATTTGGCATGTTGCAGTCCATAGGGTTGCAAGGAGTCAGACCTTACTGAGTGACTGAAGTGAACTGAAGTGAACTCGTAGAGTGGGGGCAGGGAAGAGAGGGGTATAGGTGGAGAAGGTGTTCATCCTGAAGATGGAAGGTAGAACCTGGCATCTGGAACTCAGGGTACTACATTCTTAAAGTTAGGCAAGAGAAGAGGTGGAGAAGGAAACCCTGCTTGCATGGGAAATATGGAAAGGATTACCTATTAAGTGAGGCTGACCCCTCAAAATGACCAATGTTCAGTTTATAGATGACAGGAAGCTCAGAAAAATTATTAGTCATGGCCTCCACCCAATGACAGTCACTTGCCTATGGCAGGGACACCAGCCTCTGTGATGGAGTGGAGTTGAGCCTTGGGCCAGGGCCTCCGCCCAGCTCCATGCCTATTAGCTTTTCTTGTTGAGCAAGTCAGTGAACTTCCTTGGATCTACATTTTCAAACTATAAAATCAGATTTGCACAACTGACAGAATTGCCACGATGCTTAAATAGGGCAAGAGGTACGCTTTGTTCTAATACTGACAGAAATTACTTCATCAATGGCCTCTAGTCAGCAGGATCTTGAGGTTTGGGGCAGTGGTCTAAAACCGGACCCACCCCCTCCTAGGAAGGTTTTCCTATCCCAGGAGGCCAAGTAGGGGGGTGGGGGTGGGGACCAGGACACCTTTCTCCCATCTGAATTAGTTTTTGAGCAAAGTTGCCAGATTTAGCAAATAAAAATACAGTCTTCCCCATTACATTTAAATTTCAGATAGACAACAAATTCTGTAGTATGTTTCCTGCAATATTTGGGGCACATCAATATTGAAAAATTCTGCTTATCTGAAATTCAAATGTAGCTAATGGCCCTATATTTTATCTGGAAACTCTACCCAGAAGCCAATTTTTTTCCCCACTCTTTCACCACCTCTAATACCCAAAGCAGCCTGATTCCTGGTGGGTAGGTGGGGGACAGCAGCACCTGCTCTACATGTGATCAAAAGGAAGCCTCAGAGAATACCATGTAAGCAGGCCCTTCTGGATTGGGCAAACCTTAAGCACCATGTCAGGCATCCCTTTATAATGCTTAAGGGTCTGGATTCTCTGAATCCACTAGAGCGGAGTTCAAATTCAATCTCTGTACTTTACTTCCTATGTGATCTTTGCCAGCCTTGCTTTTCTCACATGCAAAAGAGCAACAATGGCATCATCTTACAGGGATTATAAAGGGATTATAAAGGTAAAATAAAACAATGGGCATGAAGGGTGATCTCAGGGCTGGGCACCAGTCAATGCTCAAAAAATGGCAGCAATAGCAGAAAAGGTTACGCTCCTTTTTTGAGGGGCTGTATTTCATGGCATGAAGAACTTCCCCCACCAGGAATCAAACCCACCCCCCTCACAGTGGAAACCCGGAGTCCTAACCACTGGACTGCCAGGAAAGCCCTACATTCCTATTTTTGTTGGAAGTGCCCCCAGCCCATATTCCTTCCCTCTTTGCTGCTTCCTTCCTTCCTGTTTCTCATAACTCTCAGTCTACACGCAGAGCTTCACATAAGTCCTATTTTTCAAAGACTTGAGTCCTTGAGTTTGAGTAGACACCTTAGTGGATGAAGTCAGCTCAGGTAGCCAGGAAACAGAATGCTGGAGTATCTAGTGGGTGGTTTTCATTAAAACAGGCCCGTAAAGCAAGTCTCTGGAGGAAGTGCAGGTGGGAGAAGTGGGTTAGGAATCCTTTGGAAGATGGTAATGAAGGCCACACCAGGTGCCTGGGGCAGGCTGGGGGCCTTTAAAGGTTCCCAGGAGTAGCTGATGTGAACCTGTGCTCAGCCGAATCTCCTAGAGTCTGGCTCGTGCCTCTGGTAAGTAGTGAGGGATTTGTCCTCCTTCGATCTGCTGGGCCCTTTTCTGCTCCTTGAACTGTCTTAAGCC
>NW_011494953.1:778426-788721 GCF_000754665.1 Bison bison bison | reverse complement strand
TTTTTGGACCAGGGTGTCTCTTGGTAAAATATCCTCCTAAAGGCCCTTACCTCCAGCGATCTATTTGACCTTCAATTCCCCAGTTCTCCGTGGAGGGCCAGAACCACTATCCCCCAACTGCATTAAATGACTTGTGTTTACATACCATGGTAAATTAGGCGTACAGCCAGGATTAGAACTGAGCTCCCACAACAGGTGTACTCCAGCCCCATCACTCACACACCACGACATTCTGTCTTCCCTCTAAGACAGGATCTACTCCTGATCTTTTCCTCATGCCTTTCCACCTTCACCCACACCCATCACCACTTCTGAAAGTAGACGGTTGGCATTGCCAACCCATCGGCCAAGATCTCATGCCTTGATCTAGTGAAATATCTGGACCATCTTTTCATCCTCAGCTCAACACCCTGTCTTATTTCCTGTTAAGACTAAGAAATACACCATATATTCAATTGGGTCAGGCATCCATGGGAAGACGGAGGGCAATTAGAAATCAGAGTATCAGAGACAAAGGAGAAAGAAAGAGAGCGATTGCAATGAGTGTGTGTGAATCAACTCACTAGTCAACTTGAAGCTATTAATTACTTATCCTTTGCTAGAGGAGAAAACACTCTTTAGAAGTCAGAGGGAGAAGAGATGGAGGGAGCTGCTCTCATAATGTCCCCATCTGGGTTTCTTCCAGGCTCACCTGTTCCTGCAGCCATGTCTTCCCAGCAGCATCAGCAGCAGCAGTGCCTGCCCCAGCAGATCCAACAGCAGCAGGTGAAGCAGCCCTGTCAGCCGCCCCCTGTCAAATGTCAAGAGACGTGTGCACCTAAAACCAAGGATCCATGTGCTCCGCAGGCCAAGAAGCAATGTCCACCCAAGGGCACAGCCATCCCAGCCCAGCAGAAGTGTCCTGCAACCCAGCAAGCCCCCAAGAGTAAATAGAAGTAAGGATGGACTGAGATATGCCTGCCTGCCATCCCGGCTACCAGATGCAGACTTCTCTTCCTC
This sequence comes from Bison bison bison, assembly GCF_000754665.1. Classification (NCBI taxonomy): domain Eukaryota; kingdom Metazoa; phylum Chordata; class Mammalia; order Artiodactyla; family Bovidae; genus Bison; species Bison bison. The sequence goes on along the minus strand of NW_011494953.1, from coordinate 787,722 downwards.
CTGTTTCTCCTCTGATCCTCAGCTCCAGGATTTGCCCTCCTCTCCCACATCCTCCTGCTCAGGGTCCAAGGAAGCATTGTCCGGATTTCTTCCCACAGAACCCCTTGTCTCACACATCCCCTTGCTCCCAGTATTCTTCTGTTCCCCACTCTGATTCTCTCCTAGATGAACATGAGTGAGTTCCCAGCCTCTCCAGCTTCCATTTTGGCCACAGCTATGGCCCCATCCATGTTCTAAAGCAAGAAATATATCTGGCCTCATGGGGACACCAGAGGCTGATGCATAGCTTCTGTCTCATTCCCTTTCCCCATTCCCCATCCCTGAGCTTCCCTCCTATTTCTTCCTCTAATAAATCTGCGCTTCATATCATTGCCTGTGTCCTGGCCCCAGTCTGTGATGTGGAGGCAATATTGGGGGAAGTGAGTATGTGAATACACAGGTTCTTATCAATACATCCTTAGGGGACATGGGCATAGCGGCTCCCTAGTAACTAATGATGAGGGATGTCAGATGCTGACACATCTCTGGTAAAGGACGGGGAGAGAAATTCCAGGACTGGTTGACAGGAGTCTGAGAAACTCTTGCAAGCCAATTGACTGTAAGAACGGACAGAGTGGAAAAGTCTGGAAATCCCCAGCCTACAAGATGAATGTTTTTTGCCTATTGGAAGTTATTCTGAAAAAGCAGAAAGAACATACATAAATGACATGAGCATTACCAGCCACTTCTATGAACATGTGTGAATGAATTTTTCATGTATTTATTTACTGTCCATCATTTATACATTAACCCACACTCACTCATTTACTTGCTTATTTACTCACCCACTGAATATCTAGCAGATTCTAGTGTGAAAATATTTTCCTCTCTGCCATGCTGCTTTTCCAGAGCTCTCCTGAGAGTCTATCCTGAGTTTCAGTCTATTTTCTCATGTAGGGAAAAGCTGTCCCAGGGATAGCCAAGTACAGAGTCCGTGCAGTTTTACAATTGATTTTTGTCAGTTAGTCCAATTTTATGCAGCTGTGAAAGAAGTCTTGATTTTACAGCTGAATTCCTAACTCTGGCAAGTCCTTTCACTCAGATTTTTGGGTTCCAGAGATGACAGACTTCCTTAGACTTCCATTAAGAGGAGTGACTGAAACAATGAGTTCTGCGGTAGCCTGAATCCCCAGTCATTAGCTCAGTAAGAGGGAGAGACATCCATGCCTTGGACACCAGTGGCCAAGGACGAAGTCTTAGCCCTCTGTGAATATGAAGGACCCATCTCCTCCATAAGGAAACAAGTTTTTAATTTAATGCCACCAAGCAGAGATTCACAAAGTAACAATGTCTTAAATATGAAAATCTCATTCATATATGTGGTGGAAGAAAGGTAATTTGTTCATTCCCAGCTTCCCTTCACACCAGTTCAGTTCAGTCACTCAGTCATGTCTGACTCTTTGCAACCCCATGGACTGTAGCATACCAGGCTTCACTGTCCTTCACCAACTCCCAGAGCTTGCTCAAACTCATGTCCATCTATCAGTGATGCCATCCAACCCTCTCAACCTCTGTCATCCCTTCTTCTACCTTCAATCTTTCCCAGCATCAGGGTCTTTTCCAATGAGTCAGTTCTTCACATCAGGTGGCCAAATGATTGGAGCTTCAACTTCAGCCTCAGTCCTTGCAATGAATATTCAGGACTGATATCCTTTAGGATTGACTGGTTTGATCTCCTTGCTGTCCAAGGGATTCTCAAGAGTCTTCTCCAACACCACAGTTCAAAAGCATCAATTCTTTGATACTCAGCTTTCTTTATCATCCAACTCTCACATCCATGCATAACTACTGGAAAAACCATAGATTTGACTAGATGGGCCTTTGTCAGCAAAGTAACATCTCTGCTTTTTAATATACTGTCTAGGTTGGTCATAGCTTTTCTTCCAAGGAGCAGGTGTCTGTTAATTTCGTAGCTGAAGTCACCATCTGCAGTGATTTTGGAGCCCAAGAAAATAAAATCTCTCACTGTTTTTGTTGTTTCCCCACCTATTTGCCATGAAGTGATGGGACCAGATGCCATGATCTTCTTTTTTTGAATGTTGAGTTTTAAGCCAGCTTTTCCACTCTCTTCTTTCACTTTCATCAAGAGGCTCTTCAGTTTCTTTTTGCTTTCTGCCATAAGGGTTGTGTGTATCTGAGGTTATTGATATTTCTCCCAGCAATCTTGATTCCAGCTTGTGCTTCATCCAGCCCAGCATTTCACTTGATGTACTCTGCACAGAAGTTAAATAATCAGGGTGACAATATACAGCCTTGATGTACTCCTTTCCCATTTTGAACCAGTCCATTGTTCCATGTCCATTTCTAACTGTTGGTCCTTGACTGGCATACAGATTTTTCAGGAAGGCAGGTAAGGTGGTCTGGTATTCCCATCTCTTGAGGAGTTTTCCATAGTTTGTTGTGATCTGCAGCCAAAGACTTTAACGTAGTCAATGCAGCAGAAGTAGATGTTTTTCTGAAATTCTCTTGCTTTTTCTATGATCCCCTTCACATAAAGTAACATAACATCAGAACACAAAGGGACATTATGCATCATTTGGCTCAATACCAGGGACCAAAGAGAAAATGTAAAAGCTCTCCCATAATTCCTATATACTCTGAAATATAAAAATTACTGGACTACTCCAAAACCCCCCTACAAGACTCAGAATATACCACAATGCTGCAGCATGAGGTAATTACTTTTTCCCAAATGCATCATTCAGCTACAATGCCTCTGTTTTTTGGTTTACACTACTCCTTCTGCCTAGAGTACCAGTTCTTCACTTTGCCCTGTAGGAGATCCTTTGGTATTACAGGTCTGGTTCAGATTTTTCCATGGAACCTCACTCAACATCTAGAAAGAACTGAAACCTCCCACAAGCTCTTATGACACTTAGATTTCTACTATTAAGTAATATAATTATTGTAATTATTTTATGAATCATGCATATAATTGTTTTTTGCATTGTAGTTCACTTCTACATGTTTCTTTCCCCTATCATATTATGAAATCTTCAAGTCTAGGATCTTACTATGCTTAATATTTCCCAATTACACAATGACTGGCTTTTCCAAATAAAGCTAGAACTTCTGATTCTGAGTGAAATGGGGTTGCTTGTGGCCCACCAGCAGTCTAATATAAGCTAAAAGAAATTTATAAATATCTGAAGTTGGCTGGGGTCCCAAAAACTCCAGAGAGAAGAGAACTTAAGAGGTGAGCTGTATTTTGTAACCCTGTATCATTTGTGAATTCTGGGCATGAGTAGAAGAATGTAAACCTGGCCTTTCTACTATGGAAGACTCGCGGGGAGACAGAGAAACCAAAAGAGGCGGTAGATGCTTTGAGAGGCTTCAAGCTTCAATTTTCCATATTGTGAAAATTTAGTGAATTGGGGAATGTACAGGTCAAGATACTAAAAACCTCAGCAGAAAGTTTCTGAAAAGAAGAGTAGAATTTTCAGTAGTTTTATAGGACAGTGATTGGGGTGTGAGAACTGCCAAGGAGAAGGGTTTTGGGGAATACACCAGATTGGAAGTTTAAAACTGTAAGGCCAGGGCAAACCAATCTGTTGTGATAGAAAATAGAATAGTGGTCATCCTTGGAGAGACTACTGCCTGGAGGGGACATAGTGGAGCTTTCCTGGCTTCCAGAAGTGTTCTCCCTCCTGTGGGTGATGGTTATGTGGGTGCATACGCAAAACTCATTGAGCTATACTGAAAACCTGTGCACTTTTCATTTTGTTAGTTTTTAACTTCAATGAAAATAGAGACAAATATCTCATAATATATGTGTGTGTATCAAATCATATTATATACCTTAAACTTATACAATATTATATATCATTTGTATCTCAATAAAGCTGGGGAGTAGCAAAGAAACAAAAGGCATCAATTGCCTTAAATAAATTTAAAATAAATAATAATTTATATAATAAATAATTCATTGAAAGATATATTAGACCTCTATACTAAAAACATAAAACATTATTGAAACAAAACAACTTAAAAATGAAGATACATGCCATGTCATGTACTGGAAGACTCTATTACCGCCTAACAGATTCATACAAACAATCATCTGACTCATTACCAAAAAGTAGATAGCATTACAAAAATTAGAAGAGTATTTTTTAATAAATGGTGATGTGTTAAATGGATATTCATATGTCCATAACATTCAGATACTAACGTTAACCCCCACCTTACACATTTACAAAAGTAATCCTTGATAAACTGTAGATCTGAATTTGAAAATTAAAAATATATGATTTTGGAAGAAAACATATAAGAGCTTGGTGTAAGCAAAAATTTACTAAACAGCACAAAAGTGTCATCCTTTAAAAACTTAATTTGCTTACATTAAAATTAAGAACTTCAGTTCACCAAAATACACACAAAGACACAGATATGGAAAATTGTATACACACAGGTATATACACACATATGTATATTCATGTGTATGCATGCATATGTGTATGGGTGTTTGTATGCAATATAGATATAAATATAATTATGTTCACTTATATAAATATAAGATATAAAATAAACATTGTATTCAGAATACATAAAGGACTCCTAGATCAATAAAAACTACTATTTTTTTAGGTAGCCTACTAAAAAAATGGGCAAAGATTTGAACAGGTCATGAAAGAGAATGAGCAATAACTGTATAAAAAGATGCTGAACACTATCCCTGATATCTTCAGGGATATGCAAATTATAATGAAAGCATGGTACCACTACACAATCCAACATATTAGCTAAAACTAAAAACCCAGACAATACTAGGTTCTCAGAAGAAATGGATAAATCGGAACTCCCATACACTGTTGATGGGAGCCTACACGGGACAGCCACTTTGAAAAACTATTGCACAGTACTTTCTAACATTGAGCATACACATCTCATCCCAGCAAGTCCATTCTTTAGGGTATACACAACAGAAATGTGTGCACGTGACACTAAAGCACATGTATGAAGATGCTCATAGCAGCAGAATTTGTAATAAGTCCAAGCCAAAAATATTCTAAACACCCATTTAATCATACAATGAGATGCTACAAAACGATGACATTGGACACATTATCCTACATAGTGTGGGCAAATCTCATAAACACAGTCTTGAGGGAAAGAATGCAGACATTAAAAGCACATAGTGAATGATTCTATTTACAGAGTCAGAATAACAAGAAGGTGAGAGGAAGGCTGGAAGGCTGTAGTAGGGGAAACTGGTCAAATTCTATGTCTTTATCCAGGTCCTAGATAAACGGATGCAGCCACTTTGTGAAATTTCACTGAACTGCATGCAGTTTCCCGTATGGGTCGTCCCTTGTGGCTCTGTGGTAAAGAATCTGCCTGCAATGCAGGAGATGCAGGTTTGATCCCTGGGTCAGGAAGATCTCCTGGAAGAGGAAATGGGAACCCACTCCAGTACTCTTGCCTGGAGAATCCCATGGACAAAGGAGCCTGGCAGGCTACAGTCCATGGAGTCACAAATTGTTGGACACGACTGAAGTGACAGCACACACACAGTTTCCAATATAATATCCTGCTTCCAATTTTTAAAGGTTATTTTTCCAACTTTAATTTACTTGAAAAATGATGCTTTTTCCCCCAATGTTCCTTGTGTGTACTTCACTAATTTCCTCTCCCATCATGTCTTCCAACCCCATTCAAAATAAATCAATAAGATTAAAACAATATTTCTGTTCTTCTGCAGAAAGGAAAGTGTTCTTAGAACTCTAAATACTACAGAAATGGAGGGAAGGCTCATTGCCATTTTCTCTTGCTATCCCTCTTGCTTGACTTGCCAGGAAAATTCTCTCTACCCCAGAGCAAAACAATGCCCTATCTGATCCACTTGCCCAACTGGGTGAACACAAACCTGGTCGGTTCCTATTCTCTGCCACTGCCTCTTCTGGCCAAGAGCCCCTTAGAGGCCAAGTGCCCAGGCGTGGGTGTCTGCCCTGGAGATGTTCTGACAGTTCCTTTGGAGAAAGGGGCATGGGTTCTATAGTCAGACTGAACAGTATTGAATCTCAGGATCTCTTGTTTCCTAGCTGTCCACCTGCATCCAGTCACTTAGATCCTGAGACTTAGTTTTCTCATATGTGAAAAATTGTAATGGTTTAATAACACTTATTTGCAGAATTTTTGTGGTGATAATATCTATAAATTGACTGGATATTGTATATGCTCAATAAATCGTTGGTCTTACAACCACCTTTTACAACTGGGGAAGGTAGCTCCGAAACATTAGCATAAGGATACCCCTCTACCTAGAGAGCGGCCATATGGAAGTCTCTTTTCTGGCTCAGGAATCTACGCTATTGTAAATTGTCTCTTTCCCAGCATGGAGAGCACTCGGGTCCAGGAAAGAAGGGACAGGGGTCCTCGTTCTAGCTCTGCTACTAAATAGACCTATGATTTTCAGTAAGTCCCTTAACCTGGGTCCTTTGTCCATAAAATGAGAAGTTTGGATTGGATGTTTTTTTTCTGCCCAACAATTAGGTGGATCCATGCATTGGGGTAGGGCTTCTTCAATGGCTCAGCAAGTAAAGAATCTGCCTGCAACGCAGGAGACACAGGAGATGTGAGTTCAATCCCTGAGTCAGGAAGAGCCCCTAGAGAAGGAAATGGCGTATTCTTGCCTGGAAAACCCCATGGACAATTGGAGTGAGGGACGCTTTGTACTTTTGTAAGTGCTATTCCTTACCCCACCCTCCCTATTCCCGTAAGAGTGCATCTGCTGATCTAATATGTAAAGTCCACATGTTCTGGGCATGGGCAAAGCCCAGAAAATGAGAGAATAAACAAATGAAAGGAGGTCAGGGGGCTTCCCTGGCAGTCCAGTGGTTAGGACTTCACCTTCCAACGCAGGGGGTGCAGGTTCAAACCCTGGTCAGTAAACTAAGATCCCACATGTCTCATGGCCAAAAAAAAAAAAAACAAAAAAAAACCCAAAACATAAAACAGAAGCAATATTGTAACAAATTCAATAAAGACTTAAAAAAAAAAGAAAGAATGTCAGATTTATGAACAATTTCAGATGAAAGTAAACCAGAAAATATTTTTTAAAAGCTACAATTGTGCATTTTAGGTTTTGAAAAATAAAGATTTATTTTGAATTGACAGAGGAAGGAGGGAGGTGGAAAGCTATAATTTTCAGTACTTTGGGACTCCAGAGTTCATAATTTGGCCCTGCCAGAAGCTTCCTGGAGGTGGGAGGCATAGACCTCTAATCCACTGAAGGGAATAAGAATATGTCATCCCAGATATGCCTCTTTGACATAAAAAATTATTTCAAGCTGAAGGCAATTAAGAAACAGCAAACACAGAAAAATCCACCCCCTGCCCCTCCCCTTTTGGCCTAAACACAGAATATAAATTCTAGTACTGGAGATAGAATCTCATCAGACCAGAGATGGCAGGAGAGGAATCTGCAAACCAATCTTCCTCCTTTAGTTCTCACGTATTGATTTATCTTCCCACAGTCTGCTGCCCTTGGAAGCCTAAAATTGCTTTCCTTTGTCCTGTCATTTCTCTATAGATGTATTGGTCTTTGTTGAAGATGCTATACAAGCCACAGTCCTAGGCCACAGCTCTGAGTTACTTTTTGTTTTAGAGTGAAGTACACTGCGCACATTAATAAACTGATTTTCTCTTGTTGATCTTTTTTTGTTTGTTTGTTTTTTAAAGGAGTCCTAGGCAAAATCCTAAAATGGGTAGAGGTAAAATCTTGCTTCCCTTACACCACCAAAAATTCTCACTATCATGAGCATGATGGTATACAGGTAGGTGACACAGAACCATCTCTTGGCTCCAGGCCACCGAGTCCAAAACCAGCCCAGGCAAACCAGCTTGAGCCTGTGTTTTGATGATTCCCTGGAGGGAAGGAGGGGGTTCAAGGGTATGTGGAAGTACTTAGCCTTCTTTCAATGGGACTTAATTGCTTTCCAAGGTTCCCAATATCCTTAGGCCAAACACTCACATCCACAGGCATCTAGTTGCATCAACATGAACAAGTGCCCCAGTAAATTAGCACCACCCTGTACCTCCTTCCACCTGAAGGAGTTATGGGACTGGGGATCCTTGTCTGCATTAAAGTCCTAAGAGTTGAGATATTCTGTTGGAGCAATGATTTTCAAACCTGCTTGCCTCTGAGGACTTTTTTTTTTTTTTTTAATCAACTGATTAAATAAATCTCAAGTGGAGTCCACAGGGATATTTTTAAAGATACCAGATAATGTCCCTTTCAATCAAGGTAGAAAAAACATTGGGTTTAGAATCTAGTGTTTCCTAACTTATCTGATCACAAAAGCCACCTAATGAGCACTTTAGAAATACAGATCCCCAGGTGTCCTCTGGCTACTCGTATTACATGAAGATGAATAGGTTGTTGCTATATTTTAACAAGCACCCCAAGTGACTCTTATGCTAAGGTCAGTTAGGGGAATATTCCTCACTGATGGATACTGAGTCCCAGAAGCTCACAGAAGGCTGCCCATTTCTCTGCCAGACTTCATATAGGCTGGGACTCCATGCTTGACATGTGGTTGTCATTCAGCAACTATGTGTTAAATAAGTGGTTGACTACTTCACAAATGAAGAAAATTATGGAATGTTCTGAGTCACTAGAGATGAGTTTCTAACAACAGATGTACTTCAGACTTTCAGGAGAAGAAATGTACTTGATATCTAGAATCTATCTGCTATGCTATGCTCACTACAATAGTCACTTTACATATATAATCTCACTGAACCGTAGCTCTGGAAGCAAATCTTATTGTTCCTAACTTATTGGTAAGATAAGTTGAGATTGATTAAGGTCTCAAAGTCACATCGCTAAATTTGCTTCTTGGCCCTTCCACCTATTTACCATGTAAACTTGGGCAGGGGACATTCTCTGTGCTTCAGCATCAGTAGAATGGCTTTCATGACCTACTCCTAGCAGTGATATTGTAGGGATTAGTGTCAAGTGCCTAGAACAAAGTTTAACACTGTGTAGATGCCATGTCTTCTCCAAGGGATCTTCCCAACTCAGGAATTGAACCCAGGGTCTCATGGGTCTCCTGCATTGGCAAGCAAATTTTTCACCACTGAGCCACCAGGGAAGCCCTAATCAAATAGGAGCTATTATTATTAAGAAACTTTTCCAATCTCTCTCTTTCTCTCTCTGTCTCTCTCTCACACACACACACACACACAGCTAGTAAGGAGCAGAGCTAGAACTTGAACACAAGACTTTATGTTTTCAAATCTGTGATCTATATTTT
>NW_011494953.1:765676-778326 GCF_000754665.1 Bison bison bison | reverse complement strand
TGTTGTTTTTTAAAAAATATTTATTTATTTGGTTGTGCCAGGTCTGAGTCGTGGTGCATGAGATCTTTAGTTGCAGCATTGGGATCTAGTTCCCTGACCAGGAATTGAAACTGGGCCCGAGCATTGGGAGAGGAGAGTCTTAGCCACTGGACCACCATGGAAGACCCCTCAAATCTGTGACATCTAGAAGCCATTCTGCACTCTGGAGGTGTTTCTGTAGAGGTGGATCAGTGATGAAGCCAGCACAGCTGAACAAACAAGAGGGAACCAACAACTGCAAACAGCAGTCACCTCCAACAGGGTTTTGGATTCTCTGTCCAAAGATGCTTTTAGTCATGTGGTTATCAGTCTGCCCCTTCAACAGCCCAAGGGGCAATGAGTGATCAGTGGGGGAGCATTTATCTATGATATAAATCTGAACCATTCCTGATTCCATTTCAAAACTCAGTAGCCTCTCTTTCTCTCTGTGTATGTCTTTGATCATCTATATCCTATCCTACTTCTATTTCAAGATAGAGAAACTCTGTCTAGAAAAGACAACAGATAGGGAAATACTTGTTCAGCTGTGTGAGAATGTCAGGACCCAACCAGGATTCCCCCTCTTCCCTCCACTCCCTCTTCTTCTCCTTGTCCTATTCCTTGTCCTATCCACCCTCTCCTCCTTCTAAGAGTAGCTCTCCAGCATATAGAATATCCCACAGGTATTGAGAAGCAATATGGCAAAGTTGTTAAGGGACTGTGTCCTGGCACATCCTACTTTTATGATCTCTTGGGAGAGTTCCTTTACATTTTTCTGCCTCCATTTCCTTACCTAGGGCATGTCCACATCATTGCATGATCACCAACTTTAGCCACCCCCTGCACTCCAACTTGAATAAAGTGTGGGCTGTGTGGTCATTGCCACTATCCAATAACTTGTATATAATCTGATAAACATCTGCATCTGAAAGTGTCATAGAAAAAATGAGAGGAGATAAAGCAACCATAAAGCCCGAGCATGTGGTCCCACTCTAGAAGGGCACCCTGTCCTTGGGTCCCTTCTCTCTCTTTCACACACACACACACTGAGAGAAGAAAAGGAAAAACACACAGACAAGAGAAAGAAGATTCATGAGATTTGAAGTGAAAGGAAACAGACAAATTACCAAGAATGACTATGTACAACATTCATTTATCCTAATAGTGTTTGAAGCATCATTTCATTTAATCTTTACAGTAATCTTGTGAAATACAATTAAAGTTCCTATTATAAAAAAATAGGATGTTGAAGTGTAGAAAGGTTCGGTAACTTGCTCAAGGTCATCTGACTAACAAGAGCATAACAACTGGGCCGGACACTAAGCCTTGGCCCTTTCTTTCTTCCTACCTCGAGTAAAAGAAGCCAGATTTAAATTTTTATCCATCCTTTCAGGGGAAAGAAAAGAGGGAGGGTAAAGAACTCTGTTCTTGGGAAGACAGGTTTCTATCTGATTCTTCCACTAAAGAAGCCACGAAGCACTATTCATAATAGCCAGACATGAAAGCAGCCTAGACGTTCATCAACAGAGAAGTGAATAAAGAATATGTGGTATATATAGCTATAGATATAGATATATACAATGTATATAGATAGATATAGGCAATGAAATATCACTCAGTCATAAAAAAGAACAAAATGATGCCATTTGCAGCAACATGGATGGACCTAGAGGTTGTCATGAAGGAAGCAAGTAAGAAACAAAAAGACAAATATCGTATCATTTATATGAGAAATCTTTTAAAAATGTTACAAATGAACTTATCTATAAACACACAAACAGAGTCACAGATACAGAAAACAAACTTTTGTTACCAGAGGGGGAAAGGAGATCAGTTCAGTTTAGTTCAGTCGCTCAGTCGTGTCCGACTCTTTGTGACACCATGAATCGCAGCACGCCAGATGGGGAGGGGTAAATTGGGAGACTGAGATTGACATATACACACTACTGCATATAAAATAGATACCTAATAATGATCTACTGGATAGCACAGAGAGCTCTACTCAGAAGTCAGTAATGATCTACATGGGAAAAGAATCTGGAAAAAAAAAGTGGATATATGTATTACTGATTCACTTTGCCATATACCTGAAACTAACAGTCTTGGCGGGCTGCAGTCCATGGGGTCACAATGAGTGGGACAGAACTGAGTGACTAACACACTGAAACTAGTACACCACTGTAAATCAGCTGTATCCCAATAACGAAAGAAGCTGTGCTGCCTGGACCGCACCCCTTCCATATTCCACCTCTCTCTCTTGCTCCCTGGGGACTGGGCTGGGTAGAAGCTCTCCAGCATTAGGACTTCCATGCTCTCTCCAGCTCAGCATTCATGCCGGCAACCACTGCTTCTCTTGCCTCCTGTGCTGAAGCATCCAGGAGGCTTCTAAACACCTAGGTCTGGTGTTTCCTCTCCTCCTCTTCTTTTATAGATGGGGGCACCATGTGTTATAGACTTTGTTTTCCTTTAAACATCCGAGCCTGAAGTGTACGGTGGGGATCAACATTCTGGTCTCCTGAGCTTCCCACAGTGCTCAGGGGGAGGTGGCAGTAAAACTCTCACTTGTTTCTAGATGTTACCATATTTTAAATATGGGTTCCTATGCTAAAATGATGGGCTTTCGAATCTGGCAAGTCAGTCCCTATGTGCTCTGGGCCTTGGGGAAGTAAAGGAGGAGGGAGTGTCCTCAGTCAGCAAAGGAAGAGTGTGATCACTGTGTTCACAAGTGTGGGGGTCCCCCTCCTTGCTCTGTGCACGATTGAGGAACTAGCTCCACACTCGGAGGGAGCTAGTAGAGGAAAGATTCCCCAGCTGGCCCAGAGGGGAGCTGGGTTTTGACTAGAGAGGAGCAGCAGCCTCCTGTAAGGTCAAGGAGTTGACCCTTTCTGAGAGATGCATTCACCATCAGAAACCACCCAGTTTGCCCTTTCTTTGTGTGGGAAGTGTATGGGGCTAGGTTCACTGGCTAACGCCACCCTGATGGTAAAAAGCAGACCTTCTTTGAAAGGGAGAACTGACTTAATGCCAACCACTAGTGAGCTTCAGACGAACAAATGGGGAAAATGATGTCAGGGGTCAAGGGAAAGTTACAGAGTCGGGATCCAGAGCAGTGTGGGGTGGAGTACAGGAAGCACAAGTCAAGACAGGCAGGAGAACCCAGCCAAGGTGGGGTACTGGGTGACAGGGAAATTCTTTGACATCCAGAGCCAAGACCCAGACGTGGGTTCAGATCCTCCAGAGCCTGAGACAAGCTGGCTGATACCACAGGACAGAGGGCAGGAAGCAGGTTCCTCAGGCCTGAGAATCTTACCAAATGTAGCAACAGATTCTGCCCCAAGCCCCCTATGTCAGGAGTCTGTGAGAAGGAGTTTGGGTAAAGAGAGGGACCTGGCCCAAGCCCAGAGGGGTGTTAAAGTGAGGTGAGAGGCTAGGAGCTCAGCTGTCATCATGGTGCTGGTAGCAGCCCAGAGGGAGATAGATCATTAAACCAGCTGACCATGAACACTGGGTGGAGAAGACAGCGGAAGCTGCCCGTCCCTAAGCTTTGCTGAACCCTTACTCTCCCTTTCAACTCATTTCAAAAGAAGAGAGACTTCTCAGAAATCAGATTATGCCATTCATTCATTCACCCATTCACTGAGTCAGTCAGTCATTCTATAATTGCCAAGTCACTGAGCAGCTACTACTCACCAGGCACCATGGATGGATGTGGACCAAGCGTGATGGGCTCACGGTGGGAGGCCCATCTAGGACTCGGGGTCATAAGAGGTGACCACCTGTGGAGTCAGCATGTGCTCTGTAAACATTTAGGTATGTGTTTGGGGGTAGAGGAAGGAGGAGCTATCTATACAGCTGGGTTTAAGGGTGACTAGGATTCTCCCAAGGCCACACCTAGTAACATCTTGTGTTTTGAGGGCAGCTCTGAAGCAGTGACTTCAGTTTCATGTTGCGTACATCAGAGGAAATTTCCAGTGTAAGGACCTTCAGGGAATCCCTGCTCTTATGTCCCCAGAAAGAGAAGCCCATGGTGAGGAGACTCTCCAGGATCCGAACATCATGGAGGGAAGCTATCCCTGGGCAGATGCTCAGAAGTATCTTCTTGCTATCCTCAATGCTATTACTGTTAAGGGCACCTAAGCTCTGTCACTTTGCCCCTGGGACTTCCTCCAACGTGAAAACAACTCTGCTTCAAAACAGACATTTTAGCATTTCAGCCTTTCTCTCCCTCTCTCAGACCCAGTCCACTGAACGATGATAAACTAGATGAGCCCCTTACTTTGCCCTATGCTAACTCATGCCCCTTCTATTTTTAGAAGTGCTGGAAATACCTTCTGTTTATCCCCAGAGCCACTTTAAACATTCAGTAGCTTTTTTCCTACTTAAGAGGATTTATCTTAGCAAATATTAAGGGCTCACCCAAAAGGCAAAGCTCTTCCTGACCTCACACTGCCACTCACATGATGCTTTCCCAGGACTCTGAGTGGGCCCAGATCCAAGCCAGGAAGGCTGAGTTCCCCCTTTCCACCTTTAGTCATTTTCCTGCCTGAGCTTAATTTGCTCTGTAGGCATTAGGAGCAAGGATGGACTAGTATGAAGATGAACACAGGATTTCTGTGTGGAATTCCTTTTCTCATGGGGTCTCTTGTTTGGTCTTGGGTGAGTTATTTCATGTCCACAGCCTCAAACTGTTATCACTTGAGAAGCATGGATCTAGTGAAGATCTCAGAGTTCCATTAAACTAGTGGCTCTGAACTAGGCTGTGTCCCTCACCCTAGGGAATTCTTACTCTGAGGGGAAGGGGTTTTCATACTGGGAAAGCTCCTAGAATGAGACATAACAGGTGTATATTAAGAACTTGTTCAACGTTTGTTGAATGAATGAGGATACAGAAATTACTATGGGAACACTGTTGAATTGATGCTTTTGAACTGTGATGTTGGAGAAGACTCTTGAGGGTCCTTTGGATTGCAAAGAGATCCAACCAGTCTATCCTAAAGGAAATCAGTCCTGAATATTCATTGGAAGGACTGATGCTGAAGCTAAAGCCCCAATACTTTGGCCTCCTGACGCAAAGAGCTGACTCATTAGAAAAGACCTGATGCTGGGAAAGATTGAAGGCAGGAGGAGAAGGGGATGACAAAGGACGAAATGGTTAAATGGCATAAGCAGCTGATTGGACATGAGTTGGAGCAAGCTCCGGGAGATGGTGAAGGATAGGGAAGTCTGGTGTGCTGCAGTCCATGGGGTCGCAAAGAGTCGGATACGGCTGAGAGACTGAACAACAACAACTGTTGTTTTGAGCAGACACATTTTTGATGCACAGAAAGCACCCCCCACCCTCCACTCGCCCAAAGATACAGAGCCAGAGAGGAAGGAAACCATTGCAGCCAGCAAGATTCTCAAGATGCTGGGTCTGGAGTAGGAAGTGGGCAAGAGGTGGGGAAGTGTTCATCCTGGAGGACTCCATGAATGGGTTGTGGGTAAAGGTGGTTAGAAAAGACTTCCAGGTTTTCAGGTGGGGGTGGTATAGAGTTGTGTTAGGAAAGAGGGCAGGGCCATGTCCTGAAGGCTGGGTGGAGTGAAGAGAAAAGTTCATCCCAGAAAAGGAATTAGCTCTTGAAAATCTCTGAAATAGGAGAGGGGTGAAGGTGTGGTTGGTGAAAGCAAAGCAGGTTTACCCAGATTAGCAACCAGTCAGAGAGGGGTGAGGTTGGTGGTGGTGGTGGGGGTGATAATTAAGTAATTCCAAATGTGTGTAGTTTAATGGAGTTAGGAGAAGGGATGAACATAAGGGTGTAGGACATTTCAGACAAGGACTCTATAACCAGTCAATTCCATGCTCTCTAGCATCTAGCATTATAAGGCAGACAGTGCGTGCCCACTTCAGCTTATCTGATCCCCTTCCTTTCCCACTTGTTCATCTACTCAAATGTGCTCTATCCCACAGCACATGAGGAACAACCATCCCAAAGAAAAAGGCAGCAGGAAAGTGGCACTACCGCAAAAGGACTCAATCCTTTCTTCAGAATTAGCTCATTAAATGCTCCAGGAAGCCTGTGGGTCACCCCTCCCCCAGATAAGCCCTATTCTGTCTGCGGGGGAGGGGCAATTGGAATTAGGCCCAGGTGACATCACTGTCATACAGCCAGTGCCAAAGAATATCAAGTGGGTGGTTTTCATCACAAAAGCTGAGCCAACTGATAATTGAGGGGAATCAGGTGAATCGTGCTTGACAGGTAAGGAAGGAAAACAGAGGGGGCCCCCGATGATTGTATTTCCTTGAGGCAGGGCTCATTCATTGTATAAAATGCCAGCTGGCCCGTTGACTTCACAACCGACTGGAGCAACCAGACAATCTGTTCTTCTCTGTGGACCAGGTGAGTCTCTGATTAGAATCTATTTGAAATTTTTATTTTATCGTTGTTGGAAAATGGACAGAGGCAAACACGTGTAAGAGGGCTGAAGAGAGAATACTGGGGTATCTTTATTTTAAATGAAACGTGGTTTGGGTTTGAAAGGACATTAGAGCTGGTGAAGGTAGCCCCTTCAGTGGACAGCTATGGAACTGCGGGTCAAAAAGGAGGACAATCTTCGTAAGTTCTCAAGGTAAATTAGTGGTTGTGTTACCACTAGAACTCAGGACACACTCAGCAACACCATTATTCCCTGTTTCTGATAACTTATTATACAAATTTTAATTCATAAGAGGGACCTCTACTGAATATTTATTATACTTAAGGCACAGTGCTAGGCATTGTGGAGGGGATCAAATGGTCACAGAACTTCCTCACAAACTTACAACCTAGCAGGGAAGATAATGCATGTACACACATGTAGCTGAAATCTAAAGTAGATAGTGACTGGTATCAGAGAGGGGTCAGGGAAAGGCAGTGGCAGTTTGGGGGAGCTCAAGAAGAGCTGCTGGTGATGACGCATGATGTGAGCTATGATGGAGGAGTATTTGGACACACAGAGATGGGAAGGGAAGCATTTCAGAGAGGCCTGTGTACACAAAGGCCAGAGTAAAGTAGGAGGAGCTTAGATTCTAGACTCATCCAATAAATCACAAGGTGTTCTGTGTGATACTAGAGGTGTGTGCAGTGCAGCTCTTTCTACATCGCTTTCTAAATGACTTAATATGTGGTTTTGGGTTTTGTCAATAAGGGACGTGACGTGTCTGGGGAAGAAATGGAGCCGAGGAATGAATCCCCCCGATATGGCACAGAAATGAGTTGCCTTTAAGCTCCTCCTCTTGCAAAACCTCAGAAATTATCAAAGCATGTTTTAACTATCAAATTTAGCTAGAAGGAACAGAGACTGTCTCCTCTAAAGGGCCCTGAAGTGAAACTGTTTGGCATTTAACCTGATTTCTTCTCTGTTTAGTCAAATCATTGAGTCAGCTTTTCTGTCTCTAAGTTCAGCCTCCTTTGAAGCATGAGTTCCCACCAGCAGAAGCAGCCCTGCATCCCACCTCCACAGCTTCAGCAGCATCAGGTGAAACAGCCCTGCCAGCCTCCTCCCCAGGAAACATGCATCCCCCAAACCAAGGAGCCGTGCCACACCAAGGTGCCAGAGCCCTGCCACCCTAAGGTTCCAGAGCCATGCCACCCCAAGGTTCCAGAGCCTTGCCACCCCAAGGTTCCAGAGCCCTGCCACCCCAAGGTTCCAGAGCCCTGCCACCCCAAGGTTCCGGAGCCATGCCACCCCAAGGTTCCGGAGCCCTGCCATCCCAAGGTTCCGGAGCCCTGCCACCCCAAGGTTCCAGAGCCATGTCCTTCACCAGTCA
This sequence comes from Bison bison bison, assembly GCF_000754665.1. Taxonomy (NCBI): domain Eukaryota; kingdom Metazoa; phylum Chordata; class Mammalia; order Artiodactyla; family Bovidae; genus Bison; species Bison bison. Next base: position 770,522 of record NW_011494953.1, on the reverse strand, counting down.
TCCCAGGGCCAGCTCAGCAGAAGACCAAGCAGAAGTAATGTGGTCCACATCCATGCCTTTGAGGAACTGAGCACCAGCTGCTGAATCTCCTCCATCTGCTTCTGTTGTCCCACTTGCAATGAGTGTGCTGTCACCCTGAATTATAACCCCTCCTTCTTTGTACCCTGTAAAAAGTTTCCCTCACATTCAGTCTGGAGGGTTCCTGAGCTTCTGAATCAGGTTGAAAAGCTCACTGGCTGAGCTAGTCTTCCTGCTGCTCAGGGCTCATCTGAAGAGGATGTTGGGGTTGGGGGAATCGAGTGAATCTTCCCTGCTCTGCCCCCATTAAATATGTTTAACTCGATAGCGGACTGTGTGTGTCACTGGCTGATAGCTTCCTTCATGGTTCTTTCACGTGAAGCAGAAACTGCCCACAGTAAGGGCTGTTTGTGAGAGCTGCAGTCAGAAAGGATCTAGACATCGGGAACACGTGTGTGTGTGTCTGTGTGTGTGTGTGTGTGACTATACTCACAAGCATTGCTAGGCTGGCATTGGGAGAGCAGGCAAGACCGCCAGAGTCTGTTACTTTGGGTAGCTAGAGTAGGACTTTCTTCTTGAAAGAGTAAATTATTCATATCTAAGTGTAGATGGTGTCTGCTTCATGCCATCTCTGACTCTACCCACACTGCCTTTATTCTTTTCTTATTTCTTTATTCCTGTTCCATCGTGATTATCTATTCTTCACTCATTCTCCCTGCCAAGCTCTTAAACACATTCACAGACGCAAACACACACACATCTTCATCCACACATACGTACCCATACACTCATACACAGACACACACACAGATCCCCCAAATTACAACACACACACACATATACACATACGCAGGGTACTTCTCAGAGCAGAACATAAGAGCAAATGCAGCAAATAAAAATGGAAAAGAAAAGTTTAGGCACGTTTAAGAAGGAAAAGAGGTTAATACATATGAGGCCAAAATTAAGATAAAGTAGAGGGAGAGCAGATAATTAAGATACAAAAGGCAACCTAGGTGTCCATTGATCAATGAGTGGATAGAGATGATGTGATATATACACACACAATGGAATATTAATAAGCCATAATAAAGAAGGGAATCTTGCCATTCACAGCAACAGGTATGGGCACAGAGGGTATTATGCTAAGTGAGATAAGTCACATAGAGAAAGACAAATACTGTATGATTTCACTTATATGTGGAGTCTTTAAAAAACAAATACCAAAAAACAGAAACAGATTTAAAGATACAGAGAACGAACAGGAGGTCACCAAAGGGCAGGGTTTGAGGTAATGGGCTTCCCTTGTGCCTCAGCTGGTAAAGAATCCACCTGCAACAAGGGAGACCTGGGTTCGATCCCTGGGGTGGGAAGATCCCCTGGAGAAGGCAACGGCTACCCACTTCAGTATTCTGGCCTGGAGAATTCTGTGGACTATATAGCCCATGGGGTCGCAAAGAGTCAGACATGTCTGAGCGACTTTCACTTTGAAGTAATGGGCCAAATAAATAAAGGGAATTAACAGGCAAAAAGTTCCAGTTATAAAGTAAATGTCACAGGGATATAATGAACAGCAAATACTGTCAATAATATTGCAATAGTTAATTGTGACAGATGATTACTAGACTTATTGTGGTGATCAATTAATGTATATATAAAAGGTGAATCTTTGGCCACCTGATGAGAAGAACTGACTCATTTGAAAAGACCCTGATGCTGGGAAAGATTGAAGGCCGAAGAGAAGGGGACAACAGAGGATGATATAGTTGGATTGTATCACTGACCCAATGGACATGAGTTCAAGTAAACTGTGGGAGTTGGTGATGGACAGGGAGGCCTGGCATGCTGCAGTCCATGGGGTCGCAAAGAGTCAGACACGACTGAACTGAACTGAACTGAAAAGTTGAATCACTATGTTGTACACCTGAAAGCAATATATTCTTTGTCAACTACACTTCCATAAACATATAAAAGGAAGAAGTCAATTGACAAAAAAATGTTTAAACATTTTCTACACCATACATTGAAATTATATTTATTTACAACACTTCTTTAGCATGTTTCAAAAAAGCAAAGCAGTCCAAGATATTGATGAGCTAGAGGCAAGATTTTTCAGAACCTTCCTAAAACCCTACAGCAGTTTCCAGAACCACAGCCCCCAAAGAGAGGAAAGGCGGTACAGTCACGTCTTGTGTGCATGTGTGATCCCACACAAACCCCCTTTGCAATACTAAATCTTTCTGGGAAAGCCCTCCACTCTATCCACCCCACTCACTACCAAGGACTGCAGTCTTGCCCACTGACTTTGAACTTACGACCATCAAGGATTAAATGAGGTTATCAGGCCGAGGTGGAGTTCTCCCCATCTCAGTTGCTGCTGCTGCTAAGCCGCTTCAGTCGTGTCTGACTCTGTGCGACCCCATAGATGGCAGCTCACTACTCCTCTTCTTTCAGCCCCTTTCCTCTCCAGGAAGTAGAATGTCAGGTCACCCAGCCAACACTAGAGGGCAGGGTCCTGCTTGTAGGTGAGAGATTTGAAACGCAAACTATGCACAGGTTGGTGGACTGCAGGTTCACAGCTTGTTTGCAGAGCTCATCAGTGCAGATAAAGAAATGGATGTTGGGCTCTCTTCATAGATGTGTCTTGGTTTCCTCACCTTCACACTCTTCCTGTCCTAGGAGCACCATGAGTCTCCATGTGTCCTGAAGGAAAAAGAAGACAATTTGGTTTGGACGAAGACTGTTCTCTAAGGGAGTTCCCACAGGACAACAGGCTGTTTCCTCCTTTCTCTGACTTGGAAGAAACACTCTCCAACCACTTTTCCAGTGGCTTCCAGCATCTCCCCACATAGTGCACTCAATTCTCTTCAACATTGGTCATCCTGTTCCTCTATCTCTGCCTTCTGTCTCTTTTCTGTTGTATGTCCAACATTCCCGCCCCCAATCTCAGCCACCCCCACACCAACTACCTGCCAAATGATGGGAGTCTATGTGATGTCTGCTGAAATGACGAGTGGGCTATACCTCCCAGACAATGCTGTGGATTTGACAATGCTCTTTTTTGTTTTTATTTTCAATTTGAGGATAATTGCTTTACAATGTTGTGCTGGTTTCTCTGTATAACATGAATCAGCCTTAAGTATACATATGTCCCACCCTCTTGAAACTTACCCCCTCCCCATTCTACCCCTCTAGAATGTCACAGAGCACCAGCTTGAGCTCCCTGTATTATACAACAACTTCCCATTGGCTATCTAGTTTTCATATGGTAATGTATGTTTCAAGGCTACTTTCTCAATTCTTCCCACCCTCTCCTTCCCCTGCTGTGTCCAAAAGTTTATTCTCTACATCTGCATCTATATTCCTGTCATGCAAATAGGTTGATCAGTACCATTTTTCTAGATGACATACATATGTGTTAATATACAATATTTGTTTTTCTCTTTCTGACTTACTTCACTTTGTATAACAGGATCTAGGTTCACCCACCTCAGTTCAAGTGACTCAGATTTGTTCCTTTTATGGCTGAGTAATATTCCATTTATATACATAACAAAATTTCTTTACCCATTAGTCTCTCAATGGACATCTAGGTTGCTTCCATGTCCTGCTATTGTAAATAGTGCTGCAATGAACATTAGAGTAAATGTGTCTTTTTCAATTATGGTTTTCTTAGGATATACACCCTGTAGTGAGACTGCTGGGTCATATGGGAGTTTCATTCCTAAGTCTTTTTTTTTTTAAGGAATCTCCATACTGACAAAGAATTAACCTCAAAGTATACAATAAATTCATTCAATTCAATATCAGAAAAACAATCAGAAAATGAGCAGAAGACCTAAACAGATATCTCTCCAAAGACATACAGATGGCCAATAAACACATGAAAAGATGCTCAACATCTCTCATTTTTAAAGAAAAGCAAATAAAACTACAATGAAATATCACCTCATATTCTTCAGAATAGTCATCATCAAAAAACTACAAGTAATAAATGCTGGAAAGGATGTGGAGAAAACCCTCTTGCCATGTTGGTGAGAATGTAAATTGATAGAGCCACTATGGAGAGAGGAAGATTCTGAACCCCACTCTTTTAACACTGAGTTGCCACTGTCATTCAAGCTGCCAGGTGATACAGAGTGCCCGTTTTAGCAGCATGGCTGCCCAATTGTTCTAGGACTTTCAGGGGGCTTGTGTATTAGTTGGGAGATAACGTCCTGCTGCTCCACTTCTCTATTACTGGGACTGCGTGGTTGCTAAGTCGCTTCAGTCATGTCCAGCTGTTTGTGACCCTATGGACTATAGCCTGCCAGGCTCTTCTACCCATGGGATTTTCCAGGAAAGAATACAGGAGTGGGTTGCCATGCTCTCCTCCAGGGGATCTTCCTGACCCAGAGATCAAAACTGCATCTCTTGCATCTCCCGCATTGGCGGGTGGGTTATTTACCACTAATGTTGCCTGGGAAGCCCGTGACTAGGACCACTTGATCTTATAAATAACTATGTGTCATAATTGCCACTCTTTTAAAATTTTAATCTCAATCCATATTAGAGGATAAAAGTCGTCTTAAAACTCAACGTTCAGAAAATGAAGATCACGGCATCTGGTCCCATCACTTCATGGGAAATAGATGGGGAAACAGTGGAAACAGTGTCAGACTTTATTTTTCTGAGCTCCAAAATCACTGCAGATGGTGACTGCAGCCATGAAATTAAAAGACGCTTACTCCTTGGAAGAAAAGTTATGGCTAACCTAGATAGCATATTGAAAAGCAGAGATATTACTTTGCCAACAAAGGTCCGTCTAGTCAAGGCTATGGTTTTTCCCTGT
>NW_011494953.1:761504-765511 GCF_000754665.1 Bison bison bison | reverse complement strand
TACTTTGGCCATCTCATGCAAAGAATTGACTCATTGGAAAAGACTCTGATGCTGGGAGGGATTGGGGGCAGGAGGAGAAGAGGATGACAGAGCATGAGATGGCTGGATGGCATCACTGACTCAATGGACATGAGTCTGAGTGAACTCCGGGAGTTGGTGATGGACAGGGAGGCCTGACATGCTGCAATTCACGGGGTCGCAAAGAGTCGGACACGACTGAGCGACTGAACTGAACTGAACTGAGTTAGAATTCTTGATATTCATGTCTTTTTTTCCAAGAAAACATATGACATAGGTTTGATCTTTTGGAACAGTATCTGCTTTATTTTCTAAACCACTTTGGTTTCACTGTACATAATAATGACAATTCCTTAACACAATTTAGAAGTTGAATCCTGGGGTTACTTATTGCTTTCAACCAACATTTGCTGTTGCACAAAAGGATTTTCTTTGAATGATGATGTAAGAATGCAGAATCTTTGCAAGACAGGGAAAATTACTGAAAGGAAAAAATTTAAAAAAAGAGAAGAAATAAAAAACCATTTATTATAATTATAGGTTTAGATGATCAAAGTATATCTTCACAGATAAGATAGAGAATCTTACCAACTCATTATATGAGCATGCATTCTCTTGTCTCTACTAACACCTTCACTTGTTTCCTCGAACTTTCCTAAGTTTGAATAAAAGTAGACATAGTGCATCCTTTTTTGCTACCATCTGTGATTGTACTATGTGTTCTCAGCTGTGTCCCCTCTAGGGCTAGAGATGTGGACCCCAAAACCATGCCTGTGACTAAATTGCACAGAACTACACACACACACACACACACACACAACACACACAAATGAATGCATACATGACTGGTGAAATCTTAATAAGCTCAATGTATTGTACCAATATTGATTTTGATATTGTGCTACAATTATGTGTGATGTTAACATAGGGGAGACGGGAGCAAAGATGTGTATTTCCTTGCACCTTCTTGTGAATCTACAAAAACTGCAAAATTAAAAGTTAAAAAATACATATAGAACAGAGTGAATGCAGAAACTGATGTGAAAATCTAATCACTAAACAAATCTTCAAAAATGAAAAGAAATAAAAATCAATTACAAATTATTAAGGCGGTATTAAATGTGGAATTGATATAAAACTTCAATATAAAGGCTTTTCAAACATTTTTTAAAAAATGATTGGTCTATCTTACACTTTTACCTATCATTTATACATGATTTTCTAGCATCAAAAATTGGTCATATTGAAAATATTGGTTCATTGATTTATGCAGATCTTATAAATGTTAGCATATTTCATTATATATTATAGAAATCACATTCATTAATATCCCCACTATATTATGAGAAAAGGCATGAAGTGTTGGAAGCTGTAAAGCTCATAGTGCAATCAAGTAACCAAGAGAGCATAAGTGTTTCAAAATTATGATTTTGCTAAAAGTTCACATTTGATCATTGGCAATAAATACTATTGTTGTTTAACAAATGGCAACAAACCTAGAATCTGAAAATAATGCATATTTGTTGTCTCATAGCTACCAGGGATTAGGAGACTAAGGCACAGTTTAGCTGGGTCCTCTGCTCAGGGTCTCATAGACTGTGATCCAGATGTCCACCAGGCTGTAGCTAACTTCCAAGCTCATTCAGCTTGTTGACAACATTCATTTCCTGTGATTCCAGCTTTTTGCTGGCTGTCCAGTGGAATCCTCTCTCAGTTCTTAGAATGCACCTGCAATTCCTAGGGCTCCAATATTCCATGCCTAGTGAATTTCTCCAACACGGGCACACAGGTTCTTGCTTCATCAAGCCTGGAAGGGGAGTGTCTAGCTCTAGTCTGCCAGTCAGTCATACACATAACAAAATCACAGGAATGATAACACCATATCCTTTTCTGTAATCCCTAGGTCAGAAGCAGGTAACATCACAGGTCCACATTCAAGGGGAGGGGATTACATGAAGTATAAATACCAGGAAGGGAACTATTGGGAGCAGTACCTTAGGGTCTGAGCTGTTTTCCTTAAAATGACAGGCTCATTTAATTCATTGTTGAAGAAATGTCTGCTGAAACCCATCTAACTAACCACAGTTTGGCTATCAATTATTCTTTTAAGTAGAAATAAAACTTATGCTTCATGAAGAACAGCTAGTTCAGATCAAAATTCAGTGGCCCAAAGGCTTTTTCTTTAGATAATTATCATTTTTGAAAGGCAGGAGAAATGACATGTATATTACACATTTTGTCACATGGAATTTCCAAATAAAGCATATACTGAAGAGTGGAGATGTATTTAAAGGACATTCTTAACTGGAACCGGCACTGCTCTCTCCAAGTGGATGATAGGTGAAGAATGCAATGATTGCTCCTTTTCAGAGAAGGCAAGTCAGAAGATAAGAGTGAGTAATTTTCACAAAGAGTAAGGAATCCCTCACCTCTGATGCTCTTGGTTCTGAGACCCAAAACTTTTTTGAAGCTGCCTTCCCTATTTAAAGATATTTTTGTTTTTGTTGACCCCTCCGTAGATAACAGATTTCTGCTTTAAAAAAAAAAAAAAAAACTTTACACATAAATAACTAATTTTCCAATTTCTGTGAGAATTGAGCATACAAATGGACAGTAGGCTGAGCTTTTTTTCTTTTAATAGTTTGATCTTATTTCTCAAATCCTTCAGAAGCTGTTTAGCCCTCCTTCAATCTGACCCTTCTTCAGCATATGACAGCCCTGAGAGGCTACTTTTATTGAGATGGTAAATTTGTGAGGTTTTGGGGTTTTTTAAAATTAATTTATTTAATTGTGAGGTTTTAAATATTCCCCATCTCATGGCTTTGTAAGTTCCCTTGCCTCAGGGGCCAATGTGGCTGGGCCGAGAAAGGAGTTGCCTTATTTTTGCAAATCTAGTCATGTTATGGATAGGATGTTAGACCAGAAATTCTCAAAGTATGATCTGCAGGTCCCTTGTCAGGGCGAGGGGGGGAGGTCCCTGAGATTTTATCAGGGAGTCAAGACATTGCAAAATAATAAGACTTTTTACTGAGCTATTATTACATAAATGATTCAATATCAGATCAGATCAGATCAGATTAGTCGCTCAGTCGTGTCTCACTCTTTGTGACCCCCATGAATCGCAGCACGCCAGGCCTCCCTGACCATCACCAACTCCCGGAATTCACTCAGACCCATGTCCATCGAGTCAGTGATGCCATCCAGCCATCTCATCCTCTGTTGTCCCCTTCTCCTCTTGCCCCCAGTCCCTCCCATCATCAGAGTCTTTTCCAATGAGTCAGCTCTTCACATGAGGTGGCCAAAGTACTGGAGTTTCAGCTTTAGCATCATTCCTTCCAAAGAAATTCCAGGGCTGATCTCCTTCAGAATGGACTGGTTGGATCTCCTTGCAGTCCAAGGCACTCTCAAGAGTCTTCTCCAACACCACAGTTCAAAGGCATCAATTCTTCGGCGCTAAGCCTTCTTCACAGTCCAACTCTCACATCCATACATGACCACAGGAAAAACCATAACCTTGACTAGACGAAACTTTGTTGACAAAGTAATGTCTCTGCTTTTGAATATGCTATCTAGGTTGGTCATAACTTTCCTTCCAAGGAGTAAGCATCTTTTAATTTCATGGCTGCAGTCACCATCTGCAGTGATTTTGGAGCACAGAAAAATAAAGTCTGACACTGTTTCCACTGTTTCCCCATCTATTTCCCATGAAGTGATGGGACCGGATCCCATGATCTTTGTTTTCTGAATGTTGAGCTTTTAAGCCAACTTTTTCACTCTCCACTTTCACTTTCATCAAGAGGCTTTTGAGTTCCTCTTCACTTTCTGCCATATGGGTGCTGTCATCTGCATATCTGAGGTTATTGATATTTCTCCTGGCAATCTTGATTCCAGCTTGTGCTTCTTCCAGACCAACATTTCTCATGATGTACTCTGCATATAAGTTAAATAAACAGGGTGACAATACACAGCCTTGACGTACTCCTTTTCCT
>NW_011494953.1:735089-760417 GCF_000754665.1 Bison bison bison | reverse complement strand
TGAAAGTGAAAAGTGAAAGTGAAGTCGCTCAGTCGTGTCTGACCCTCAGCAACCCCACGGACTGCAGCCTTCCAGGCTCCTCCATCCATGGGATTTTCCAGGCAAGAGTACTGGAGTTGGGTGCCACTGGGGCCTCTAAAATGGTGCTTTAGGTCAATTTCAAGTTTCCTACACTGATCCATCACATGATTTCTCTGACCTAGGCAATGATTTCCATCATGGGGCAGTCTTCTCTCTCTTTTTGCATCTCGTGATATGTCCCAGCCTGAATCCCCACAGAACAGAATCTACAATAAAGTCTTATGTGCAACTAATTTCTTCTTTGAGAATGTAGTCCTACAGAGGAGGAAGAAGGGATTAAGGAAGAGTGAAACTAGGCCAAAGAAAACACAAATTTGTTACAAAGAATATGTAACAAAGTAGACAGCCATCAAGGGCATTTCCCTGATAATTTTTTTGATTTGCATTTATCTGATAGTTAATTATGTTAAGCATCTTTTACATATCTGTTGACCATTTGTATGTCTCTGTCAGAGACGTGTCTGTTCAAATCCTTTGCTTATTTTTTAAATTAGGTTATTTGTTTTTCTACTGAATTGTAAGAGTTCCTTATATATTTTGGAAATTAATCCATTATGAGATATATGGTTTCCATTCTGTAGGCTGCCTTTTCACTCTGTTGATCCTTCACTGTATAGAAGTTTTTAAATTTGGTGTAGTTTCTCATGACTATCTGCTTTTGTTGCCTGTGCTTTTGGCTTCAAATCCATGAAATCATTGTCAATACCAGTGTATTCCCCTATGTTTTCTTGTAAGTAGTGGGAAGTACGAGTCCAAAGTCCAAATTTTTATTTATTTATTATTTTGGCATGTAGATAGCCCTTTTTCCCATTACCATTTGTTGAAGAGGCTATTCTTTCCATATTATGTGTCTTTAGCACCCTTGTCAAAGATTGGTTGGCTGTATACATGTGAATTTATTTCTAGGCTTTCTATTCTATTCCATTGGTCTATAAGTCTTTATAGAAGTACAATACTGTTTTAATTATTGCTGCTTTGTAATATATTTTGAAATTGGAAAGTGTGTTGCCTCCAGCCTTGTTTTTTTTTTTTTGTTTGTTTGTTTGTTTCCTCAAGATCATTTCTGGCAATTCTGTGATTCCAAATAGATATTATTGAAAGAATAAAGGATAAGTGTTGAGGTTAAGGAGAAATTAGAATTCTTATACGTCATTGGTGGGAATGTAAAATAAACAGCCGCAGAAAAAGTATAGACATACCTCAGAAAAACAAAAATAGAGCTACCATATGATCTGGCTTCACATTTGTGGGAATATATCCAAAGAATTTAATCAAATTTTCTGTTGATGGGCAGGGCTATGTTCCCTCCCTGTTGTTTGACCTGAGAGCAAACTACGGTGGAGGTAATGAAGATAATGCAACCTCCTTCAAAAGGCCCCATGCACACAATGCTGCACTCAGTGCCCCTGACCCTGCAGCAGGCCACCACCAACCCACACCTCTGCTGGATACTCCTGGACACTCACAGGCAAGTCTGGGTCAATATCTTGTAGGGTTACTGCTCCTTTCTCATGGGTCCTGGTGCACACAAGGTTTTGTTTGTGCCCTCTGTGAGTCTGTTTCCCCAGTCATGTGTAAGTTCTGGCAGCTGTGTGTGGTTAATGGTACCCTCCTCCAAAAGGGCTTGTGCCACACCTAGGTCTGCTGCACCCAGAGCCCCTGCCCCTGTGGCAGGCCACTGTGGAGGCATACCTCTGCAAGAGACACTCAAACACTCAAAGGCAGGTCTGACTCAGTCTCTGTAGGGTCTCCTGGTGCACATAAGGTTTTGTTTGAACCCTCCAAACATCTCTAGCAGGTATGGGGTATGATTCTAAACGCAATATTGCCTCTCCTACCATGATGTTGGGGCTTCTCCTTTGCTCTTGGATGTGGGGTTTCTTTTTTGGGGGGGAGCCAACATTCTCTTGTCAATGGTTGTTCAGCAGCGAGTTTTACTTTTGGAGTTCTTTTAGAGTTCTTGCAGGAGAAGATGAGCACATGACCTTCTACTCTGCCATCTTGTTAAAAATTGGATTAAAGATTACAGGGGCCATTAGTACATGGCCCCACCCATCAGAACAGGACCCAGTTTCCCCCACAGTCAGTTTCTCCCATCAGGAAGCTTCCATAAGCCTCTTCCATGAGGGCAGACAGAATGAAAACCACAATCACAGAAAACTAATCAAACTGATCACATGGATCACAGCCTTGTCTAACTCAGTGAAACTATGTGCCATGCTGTGTAGGGTCACCCAAGAAGGAAGGGTCATGTGGAGAGTTCTGACAAAACGTGGTCCACTGCAGAAGGGAATGGCAAACCACTTTAGTACTCTTGCCTTGAGAACCCCATGAACAGTATAAAAAGGCAAAAAGATATGATACTGAAAGATGAACTCCTCAGATCAGTAGGTGCCTAATATACTATTGGAGAAGAGTGGAAAAATAACTCCAGAAAAAATGAAGAGATGGAGCCAAGCAAAAACAACACCCAGTTGTGGACGTGACTGGTGATGGAAGTAAAGTCTGATGCTGTAAAGAACAATATTGCATATGAACCTGGAATGTTAGGTCCATGGATTAAGGTAAATTGAAAGTGGTCAAACAGCAGATGGCAAGAGTGAACATCAACATTTTAGGAATCAGTGAACTAAAATGGACTAGAATGGGTGAATTTAACTCAGATGACCATTATATCTACTATTGTGGGCAAGAATCACTTAGAAGAAATGGAGTAACCCTCATAGTCAACGAAAGAGTCTGAAATGCAGTACTTGGGTACAATCTCAAGAATGACAGAATGATTGCTGTTCATTTCCAAGGCAAACCATTCAATATCACAGTAATCCAAGTCTATGCCCCAACCACTAATGCTAAAGAAACTGAAGTTGAATGGTTCTATGAAAACCTATAAGACCTTCTAGAAATAACCCTCAAAAAAAATGTCTTCTTCATTATAAGGGACTGGAATGCAAAAGTTGGAAGTCAAGAGATACATGGAGTAATAGGCAAATTTGGCCTTGGAGTACAAAGTGAAGCAGGGCAAGGCTAACAGAGTTTTGCCAAGAGAATGTGCTGGTCATAGCAAACACCCTCTTCCAAAAACACAAGAGAAGAGTCTACACATGGACATAACCAGATGGTCAATACTGAAATCAAATGGATTATATTCTTTGCAGCTAAAGATGGAAAAGCTCTATACAGTCAGCAAAAAAAAAAAGACCAGGAGCTGACTGTTACTCAGATCATGAACTCGTTACTATCAAATTCAGACTTGAAGAAAGCAGGGAAAACCTCTAGACCATTCAGGTATGCCCTAAATCAAATCCCTTATGATTATAAGGGAATTGACAGATAGATTACAGGGATTAGATTATAGTGGAAGTGACAGATAGATTCCAGGGATTAGATCTGAGAGACAGAGGACCTGAAGAACTGGACAGAGGTTCATGACATTGTACAGGAGGCATGATCAAGACCATCCCCAAGAAAAAGAAATGCAAAGAGGCAAAATGGTTGTCTGAAGAGCCCTTACAAATAGCTGAGAAAAGAGAAGTGAAAGGCAAAGGAAAAAAGGAGAGATACACCAATCTGAATGTAGAGTTCCAAGGAATAGCAAATAGAGATAAGAAATCCTTCCTCAGTGACCAATGCAAAGAAATAGAGGAAAACAATAGAATGGGAAAGACTAGAGATCTTTTCAAGAAAATTAGAGATACCAAGGGAACATTTCATGCAAAGATGGACACAATAAAGGAGAGAAATGGTATGGACCTAACAGAAGCAGAAGATATTAAGAAGAGGTGGCAAGAATACACAGAAGAACTACACAAAAAAGATCTTCATGATCCAGATAACCACGATGGTGTGATCACTCACCTAGAGCCAGATATCCTGGATTGTGAAATCAAGTAAGCCTTAGGAAGCATCACTACTAACAAAGCTAGTGAAGGTTATAGAATTCCAGTTGAGCTACTTCAAATCCTAAAACATGATGCTGTGAAAGTGCTGCACTCAATATGCCAGGAAATTTGGAAAATTCAGCAGTGGCCACAGGACTGGAAAAGATCAGTTTTTGTTCCAATCCCAAAGAAAGGCAATTCCAAAGAATGTTCAAACTACTACACATTTGCATTCATCTCACACACTAGCAAAGTAATGTTCAAAATTCTCCAAGCCAGGCTTCAACAGTATATGAGCCATGAACTCCCAGATGTTCAAGCTGGATTTATAAAGGGCAAAGGAACCAGAGATCAAATTGCCAACATCCACTGGATCGTCAAGAAAGCAAGAGAGTTCCAAAAATAAAAAACATCTACTTCTGCTTTACTGACTACACCAAAGCCTTTGACTGTGTGAATCACAACAAACTGTGGAAAATTCTTAAAGAGATGGGAGTACCAGACCACCTCACCTGCCTCCTGAGAAATCTGTATGCAGGTCAAGAAGCAACTTTTAGAACTGGACATGGAACAACAGACTAGCTCCATATTGGAAAAGGAGTACATCAAGGTTGTATATTGTCACCCTGCTTATTTAACTTATATGCAGAGTACATCATGTGAAATGCCAGGCTAGATGAAGCACACGCTGGAATCAAGATTGCAGGGAGAAATATCAATAACCTCAGATACACAGATGACACCACCCTTATTATAGAAAGCAAAGAGGAACTAAAGAGCCTCTTGATGAAAGTGAAAGAGGAGAGTGAAAAAGTTGGCATAATACTCAACATTCATAAAACTAAAAGCATGGCATCTGATCCCACCATTTCATGGCAAATAGATGGGGAAACAATGGAAATAGTGATAGGCTTTTTTCTCTTGGGCATCAAAATCACTGCAGATGGTAACTGCAGCCATGAAATTAAAAGACAGTTGCTCCTTGGAAGAAAAGCTATGGCCAACCTAGACAGCCTATTAAAAAGCAGAGACATTACTTTGCCAACTAAGGTCCATCTAGTGAAGGCTATGCTTTTTCCAATTGTCATGTATTGTGTGAAAGTTGGATGATAAGGAAAGCTGAGCACCAAAGAGTTGATGTTTTGGAACTGTGCTGTTGGAGGAGACTCTTGAGAGTCCTATGAACTTCAAGGAGATCAAACCAGTCCATCCTAAAGGAAATCAGTCCTGACTATTCATTGGAAGGACTGATGCTGAAGCTGAAGCTCCAGTACATTGGCCACCTAATGCGAAGAACTGACTCATTGGTAAAGACCCTGATGCTGGGAAAGATTGAAGGCAGGAAGAGAAGAGGATAAGAGAAGATGAGTTGGTTGGATGGCATCACCAACTCTATGGACATGAGTTTGAGCAAGCTCTGGGAGTTAGTGAAGGACAGGGAAGCCTGGCATGCTTCAGTCCATGGGACTGCAAAGAATCGGACACAACTGAGTGACTGAACTGAACTGATCCAAAAGAATTTAGATCATCATCTCCAGGAGGTAGCTACACACCCATGTTCTTGTTAGCACTATTTATAGTAGCCAAGATATGGAAACAATACAATTGTCCATTAGCAGATTAATAGAGAAAATACGGACCTAAACAAAATGGGAGAATAGTTGCCCTTTAAAATGAAAGTAATCTTGCCATTCTCAACAACATGGATGAACCTGGAGAACATTACGCTAAGTGAAATAAGCCAGTTACATGAAGACAATACTGTATGTTTCCATTTACAGAAGGCATTTAAAATAGACTCAGAAGCAGAGAGTATAATGGTGTTTTCTATGAGCGAAGTACTAGGGCAAACGGAGCATTGTTATTCAATGGATATCAAGTTTCAGTTATGCTATATGATTAAAGTCTAGAGATCAGTTCTCCAACATAATAACTCTACTTAATAATAGTGTACTTAAAATTTAAGAGAATACATAAATTTCTCACCACAAAATACTGTGAGTGGGGAACACACTTCAAAATGGTGAGTAGGGAACACATTGGAAGTGTTGGATATGTTCCTTTCTGTAGAGATGATGTTACAGGTGTTTGCACATGTCCAAACTCATATTTAGTTATGCATATTAAATATGAAAAAAAATGTGTTTCAGAAGGGTTTTCTCTGGGAATGAAAGGGGGAAGCGTTGTCTATCAACTCATGCTTTCCAGTGGTAAGGCGTGGCTGTGAAGCATTAACTATTCCAGCCTGCATTTCTACAAATGCATTAAAAATGCCCACAGACATCTCATGTTGTGGCCTTCTGGAACCTAGGATCAAGAAAGGAAAGACATCACCCGAGGGAATGTGTGGGAATTTCATACAATCGTGGCTGGGAAAAGGCAAGACCAGAAGATTTGGAGAGTGTTTAAAGTGCCCCAAACCATGCATATAAAGGTCCCAAGCAAGACACAGGCCATTGATATGGAAAGAGTTGCAGCCTTCTGCCCCTGGAAAGTGGTCCAGTGGAAAAGATCAAGGTACCTCTGGAGGTGGAGGAGTCGAGGGGTACTGGGAAAATGAGAAATGAACACATTTTCAATAAGTTTTTTCTACATTTGCTTCTTCTTGTCCCCCTTCTCTACAAGGATGGTGTTTAAAAAAAGTAATGCACATTTAAGTGCATCACCATCAGAAGCAATGCTGTTGCAAGAAAGGGGACCCCTTCCAGGGCCTGAAAGTGGGCTCTTGTGAGGAGAAACACCAGAGATGATATTGGGGAGACAAAGCAAGAGATGTTATTGGGAGGGGGGCACCCAGGGGGAAAGAAGGAGGGTAAGGAAACCCAGGAGGATTGCTCTGCCACGTGGCTCAAAGTCTTGGGTCTTATGGTGATGGGATTAATTTCTGGGTTGTCTTTGGCCAATTACTGTGTGTTTCCCTTAACAATGTGACTCTATAGGGGTCAGTTTCCTTAATGTATATAGCACTGGTGAAGAAACCAAACTTCTCTGAAGGATAGAAAGCGCGTCAACACCAAGCCAGTGAATATGCTTGTCCAAACAGAAACAATAGTGTGGGCAAATTAGAAGGGCTGGTGGCTGATGCCAGAGAGGCTTTTGTTACGGTGAAAAGGCATGGATTAGGACAGAGCAAAAGAGAGTCCACCAGGGAAGGGAGTCAGGAAATGAAAAAGGAATTTCTTCTAGAACCAAAGTCAATAATCAGTTTAGGACATGAGGAAGACCCAGATTCATGCAGAGGAGCAGAAAGCAGTTTCTCTGGAAATAAGAATCCCAGGGAGAGCAGCAAGATTTGGGCAAAGATTCCTGTGTCAAGGGCTCTGAGAGGTGGTTTTAGGAAAGGGAGGGACATGGACAATCCTGAGAGGAGACCTGAAGTGACACCAGACACTAGAGCTTAGATGTGACAGTGACACTGGCACCACCTTAGAGGGTCATGCTGGTCAGACAGTAGCTGAGAGGGAAGGACACGGGTGGGGAAGGAAGCAGGGCAAGAGCATGACGAACCCGCACCTTTTCAACTCATACTGCTAAGCCTGTCATAAGATAGTGAATCATTTCTAAGAAGTCACCTTATTATGGTTGTTCAAGCAGTTCATGGGATTCCCAGGCAGTACTAGTGGTAAAGAACCTGCCTGCCAATGCAAGAGATGCAAGAGATGCAGTTTCGATCTCTGGGTCAGGAAGATCCCCTGGAGGAGGGAATGGCAACCCATTCCAATATTCTTGCCAAGAGAATCCCCATGGACAGCGGAGCCTGGCATGCTACAGTCCATAGGGTCTCAAAGAGTCAGACACAGGTGAAGCAATTTAGCATGCACGCAAGCACTTCATGTATATCTTTCTAAAATAATGCTTTCTTCTCTTTCTCTCTCTCTCCCCTTCCTTCCTTCTTCCTTCATTTCTCCCTTTCTTCTTTCACTCCCTTCTTCTCTCCCTCTTTCCTTCAATCTTTCCTTCCTCCCTCTCTTCTATGAACGTATGCATCTATCAAGGAAAACAATAATTGCACATTGACTGAGCATCTTCCAGACAATGGATGAGGCTAAAGTGTAATTAGAGCTTTGGAGAACTAAATAAAGGAGATCCCAGTGGTGGCTTCAACTTCAACTTGCTCAGCTTCTTTCGGAGAAGACAATGGCACCCCACTCCAGTACTCTTGCCTGGAAAATCCCAGGGGTGGAGGAGCCTGGAAGGCTGCAGTCCATGGGGTCGCTAAGAGTCAGACACGACTTAGCGACTTCACTTTCACTTTTCATTTTCATGCACTGGAGAAGGAAATGGCAACCCACTCCAGTGTTCTTGCCTGGAGAATCCCAGGGACGGTGGAGCCTGGTGGGCTGCCGTCTATGGGGTCGCACAGAGTCGGACCTGACTGAAGCGACTTAGCAGCAGCAGTGGTGCTGTGCCTGGGACTCAGGTTAATGTGAGATAAGAGAGGTAAAGCAGTGGGAAGGGAGGAGCCATCCACATACCTGAATTTTAAGAATGTTTGAATTTCCTAAGGGCCACACCTAGTAAGAGATTGTGCATTGAGGTCAACCCTGGGTTAGTGACCTCTGTTTCACCTTATCCTGATCAGAGGATGTGGCTGGTTCATGAACTCAAAGAATCAGACTTTCTTATTCTTTGTTGCCCACAAAAACACAGATCCCATGAGAAGTAGAGTCTTAGGGCTTTTCCAACATGCTGGACAGATCCAGTCTTAACTGTCCATCCCCAGTGACATGCACAACATGGTCAATGTGGCATCTTAAGGCCCTTTAGAGGGAAGCATTTCCAAAGCAGACATTTTAACTTTTCCTTTCCTTTCCCAGGTTTGGATTTACTAAGAGATGGAATATCAGATGCTTCACTTATTACTACCATTCCCATGGCCTCCCAGGAGACACAGTAATGCCTATTGTTCATCTCCACATTCACTCAGGAAATTAAAATGCTCAACAAAATTAATCTGAACTAAATATTAGGGTCCTGTTAAACAGGTATGGTTATTTCTGGTCCCAGGAGCCTGGAGTTTCACTCTGATTTAACTTATCACCACCCAAGAACCCTGTTTCCCATAGCAACCACACTACAAATGGTAGACAGTGAGAACAGACCCGTCAAACAAAGTGACATCACCGTCAAACAATGAGTGCCCCACAAAATGTTAAGCCAGAGATTTTCACCACTAAAGCTGGAATGAAGACAGTTTAGCACCCCCAAATCCCACTTCCTTAAGGCAAGGCTCATATTCTATATAAAGTGCCAGCTGGCCAGAGATTTCTCACCAGACCCAGGAGACCAGACAACTCAAACGTTTCTTCACATCAGGTGAGACTCTTCACATGGATTTTCTTAATATTTGCCCAATGATATTGTATTTTGATTAAAATCTCTTTGCCATGATGTGACATATTTATTTTAAATGCAAAGTAATTTATGTTTAAGGTGACTATAGATCTTTCTGACTTCTCACTTAGATTACAGCTGTGGAATTTGGGGTCAGAAAAGGGGAATAGTTTCTGTTGACCATCTGTTCAGTTGGCAGGAGGATATAGACTGCAGCTCATGTTCAGGGCAATTTTAGTGACATTTTAATATTCTCTTTTATTAATTTTTAGACTCTGCAAAATCGAGAGGCACTGCATTGGCACTTTGGATGTACAAAAGATAACACTTTTCTTTACTCCTTGAACCTATGATCCATCAGAGAATGTAATACATAGGAGTAATTTACAAAAAAATACTGCACATAGAATAGAGAGGATGAGGCAGGTATTGTGCTGAGTCAGAATGAGAAAGATGACGGGATCCGGGAGGAGAGCCATGAGGGGTGAGCGTGTATGGACAAGCAACAACAGAATGGAAAGACTTCCAGAAACAAACACCAAGAAGACAATGTGAACAGAAGCTCATAGACAGAATTGTGTGGGCTTACGGATTTTCCTATGAGAACTGAGGCACTCTATGTGAGGGATACGAGAGGGTAGACACCAGATTTTGAACTTTACCACTTTTTCAATTGATTGTAAACTGAGGGCTTCAATCAATCACAGGAACCTGAAGTTATGTTATGTGGCTAATGTAGGTTTTCGGAAAAGAACAGGAAGAAAGGAAGCAAAGAGAAAGGCTCCACTCCCATGGGATCAAAATAAACCACCTTTAAACTTTTCCTCTTGAAAGTGTACAGGAATCCTCAGTTTCCTTTGATTCTCAAATTCAAGGAAACAAAAATAAAGAGAAGAGAAGCTTTTGTTTCTTAAGGGGCATGAAATTAAGATATTTGTCATTAGACTTGGCTTCCTCCTTGTTTTACTAAACTACTAAGTCTGCTTTTCTGTCTCTAGGTCCAGCCTTCTTTAAAGCATGAGTTCATATCAGCAGAAACAGCCTTTCACCCCACCCCCTGGGCCTGAGCAGCAGCAGGTGAAACAGCCCTGCCAGCCTCCACCTCCACCTCAGGAACCATTTGTTCCCATAACTGAGGAGCCGTGCCTTCCAAAGGTTCCACAACCGGACACCAAGATTCCCGAGCAAGGCTATTCCACACTTCCGGAGCCATGTCCCGTCAGAGATCCGGAGCCAGTCTACACCAACGTCCCTCAGCCTGGAAATACCAGGGTGCCTGAGGCATACCCCTCAGTGGTCATTCCAGGTCCAAACCAGCAGAAGGTCAACCAGAAGTAACGTGGTCCACTGCTATGCCCTTGAGGAACCAACCTCCGGATCTTGAACACCTTTCTCCCTTTTGTTTCTCTGTCTTCATTGTGTAGATCTTGCAATGAGTATTTTCTCTCCCTGAGTCACAGCCTCTCTTGTTTGCATCCTAAAAATATGTGCTATGAGGTTTTCCTTACTCTGAACGGTCCTCTGAGCTCTGCGTTCTGCAGAAGGCCTTAGCAGCTTTACTGGTTCTCAGTTGCTTGGGGTTCATCGGAGGGGAGAAGCTGGATTTGAAGAAATACCTCTTTCCCTTTCTACCTCTATTAAAACACCTTTAAGCACACTCCTGGATGTTGGTGTCATTGGCTGACCGTGCCCCATTCTTTGCTGTCCCATAATGAATAGGACTTGCAGTTAGAGAGGAGTTGGTATAGATAACATCTGTCTAATTCTGGTACCCTGGGCTTCTATAGGGGTGTGTGTGTGTGTGTGTGTGTGTGTGTGTGTGATTACATTTAGGGGGCATCCTTGGAATGGCAATAGCTATAGTGTAATAGAGATCAGAGCCTGTCATTCAGGCAGCCATACCTGGAGCAGATTTCTTCTCTGGCAGTGGACTGAGTTCTGCTTGTTCCAAGCCACCTCCAAGCCCGTGTGCACTCCCTCCAAGACTCCAGTTTATTCCAAAAACCGTCACTCCTAAATGTGTCTCCTTTGCTGTCTTTCAAGTAGGATCATCAGTACTATTCTAGATTCCATACATATGTGTTAATATATGATATTTGTCTTTCACAGTGGGGGAAGGAGAGGGTGGGATGGTGTGAAAGAATAGCATTGAAACATATGCATTATCATATATAAAATAGATAGCCAGTGGGAGTTCAATGCATGATGCAGGGAACTCAAAGCCAGTGCTCTCTGACAACCTAGAGGGGTGGGGTTGGTGGGGGTGGGGTAGTGAGAGAAGGGTTCAGGAGGGAGGGGACATATGTATACCTAATGTGGATTCATGTTGGTGTATGGCAAAAACCATTACAACATTCTAAAGTAATTGTTCTGTAAAGTAAAAATAAAAAATTTTCAAAAACATCATTCCTACATTCTTGAACCTGATATTCTGGTTTTCTTCACTAGTTTTTACTTTACCCACACAAGGAGGCATTTGATTATAAGCAGCTACATGCTCATATGATCTGACACATGGGCCTCGTGTGATTAACCCTTCTACTCAAGTCCTTCTTTGTCTGCTCCCTTCTAACTATAAATAACAGTAATGATCAGAGGGGTTCTAGTTTCTTGAAGTGATTCTTCTATTTTGATACACTCTGTAAAGGCTTTCTGACTCATATTCTGTTTTTAAATTTTTATTGGAGTATAGTTGATTTGCAATCTTGTGTTTTTTTCAGGTATACAGCAAAGTGAATCATATAACTGATGTGTGTGTGTGTGTGTGTGTGTACACTCTTTTTCTAGATTCTTTTCCCATATAGGCCATTACGGAGAGGACTGAGTAGATTTCCTTGTGCTATACAGTAGGTCCTTTTCAGTTATCTATTTCATATATAGAACGGACTTAGGGACACAACAGGGAAAGGAGAGGGTGGGACTAACTGAGCGGGTAGCACTGACATCTGTACATTACAGTGTGTAAGATAGGTAACCAAGGGGGAGCTGGTGTACAACACAGGGTGCTCAGCCTGGTGCTCTGTGACAGCCTAGAGGGATAGGACGGAGGGTGGGTGGTGGCAGGGAGGCTCAAGAGGGAGGGGATATGTGTATACTTATGACTGATTCAGCAGAAACCAATATAACATAGTAAAGCAATTATCCTCCACTTAAAAATATATATATTTTTAAAGTAATGTGTATATGTTTATTCCAATCTCCCAATTTAATTCTCCCCGCTCCTTACTCCCAGGTAACCATAAGTTTGTTTTTTACTTCTGTTTTGTAAACAAGTTCATTTGTACCCTTTTTTCAGATTCCACATATAAACAGTATCATATGATATTTGTCCTTTTTTTTTTTTGTCAGACTTCCTTCACTCAGTTTGAAAATCTCTAGGTCCATTCATGTTGTTGCAAATGACATTATTTCATTCTTTTTATGCTGAGTAATATTCCAATGCATTTATGTACCACATCTTTATCCATTCCTCTGTTGATGGACATTTATATTGCTTCTATGCCTTGGCTATAGTAAATGGTGCTGCAATGAACTTTGGCATGCATGCATCTTTTCAATTTACAGTTTTTTCCAAGTATATGCACAAGGAATGGGACTGCTGAGTCATATCGTGTTTCCATTTCTAGTTTTTTTTTAAGGAACCTCTATACTATTCTCCATAGTGGCTGTACCAATTTACTTTCCCACAAACAGTGCAAGAGGGTTCCCTTCTCTCTACACCCTGTCCAGTATTTATTGTTCATAGATTTTCTTATGATGGCTGATTTGACCAGTGTGAGATGATAGATTTTGTAGCTTTCTGTCATTGTAGCTTTGATCTGCATTTCTTTAAGTATTAGTGATATTGAGCATCTTTTCATGTGCTCTTTGGCCATTTGTATGTCTTTTTTTTTTTTTGAGAAATATCTATTCAGATCTTCCACCCAATTTTTGATTAGGCTGTTTTGATAGACTGAGTTCTATGAGCTGTTTGTATGTTTTGGAAATTAATGCCATGTTGGTTGCCTCATTTGCAAATATTTCCTCCCATTCTGAGAGTTGTCTTTTCATTTTGTTTATGGTTTCCTTTGCTGAGCAAAGGCTTTTAAGTATATCCCATATGTTTTTGTTTTTATTTTATTACTCTAAGATGCGAGATGAAAAAGACCTTGCTGTGATTTATTCTGTCACATATTCTTGATACATATACATTCCAGAGGTTACAAGGTGATCTTGAACTGTCTTTTTTGTGTTTCCTTCTCCTGATGCTTCCAAAAGTTTTGGAAGGGTGATGATTTTGGCGTGCTACTTTGTTTGCTGAGTCATCTCACTAACAATTCATAAAATTCCACTGCGGCCCATGCTACTTGAACAATGGCCATTTGGATTTCAATTTCCATTAGGTATGAAGCTTTATGAATGAGTTCAGAGAATTAGGGACACTTCGTTTATAATGATATCCAAGGCCCAATTTGGAGTATACAGGGGTCTGTAACATTTTCTGGAAGCAGCAGCATGCTTCAGGCCTGATTGCCCACAGATTCTATTTATCCCAGAAGAAACATTTGGTTCAATGTCTTAGATGAATTGTGCCTTTACCCATTTGGCAAAATTTGGCTTTAGAGTGAATGCAGCTGCATTGTGTAATGTTTGCACTAGTCCTCTGTATAAATGAGAATGGACAGAGGGGAAGGTACTTGCTAGACTGGTATTTCTCTTTGAAGTCTGGACCAGCAGAGTGGCTAGACCTAATGCTCATTCCAAAGTTGGAAAAGTTTAGGTTCAAATCAGCGACAAATGGAGAGAAGAAGATACAGTAGCTGAGGACAAAAGAATGAATAAATGGATTGTGCATAGAGGGAAACTCAACATTACCTGGGTTCCTTTAATGCAGCTCAAAGCAAAAAATAATATTGTTTCTTAGCCCAATTACACTAGATTCTCCAGGTAGTCAAAGCTATGGTTTTTCCAGAGTCATATATGATGTCAGAGTTGGACCATAAGAAAGGCTGAGCACCAAATAATTGATGCTTTTGAATTGTGGTACTAGAGAAGACTCTTGAGAGTCCCTTGAACTGCAAGGAGATTAAACCAGTCAATCCTAAGGAAATAAACCCTGACTATACATTGGAAGGACTGTTGCTGAAGCTGAACTTTTGCCACTTGAAGAGCTGACTCATTGGAAAAGATCCTGATGCTAGGAAAGATTGAAGGCAAAAAGAGAATGGGGTAGCAGAGGATGAGACGGTTAGATAGCATTACCAACTCAATGGACGTGAGTTTGATCAAACTCTGGGGGATAGTGGAGGACAGAGGAGACTGACATGCTACAGTCCATGGGGTTGCAAAATCAGACACGACTTGCTGACTAAACAGCAACAACAATCAGATGCCAAAGAAGGTGAAGCTGTATGTTGACTGAGACCACTCCTGCTTTCGGAATCTTATAAGGTTAAACAGAATTTTTAAAATCTGAGTGGCATCATCTGGAAGACCTTCTGATTCTACAATATGATGAGGAACTGTACCAATGGTTAATGACTGAGCAGAACTGTAATAAAAGGATAGTAAATTTTAACTCATCTTCCAGGATACATATACTCTAAAAATATTATTTGGGATGGAATTTCTGGGAAATACTCCCTACAGGGCAACCTAACAATGTAGCATATGACTCCCTGCAGGCAGGTCACTATGTAACTATAAACCCTGATGATTGAATGGAAGAAAGGAGTTTTAAATGACAAAATGCAGCAGTTGGTTGGCTGAAAAAAATACAGTCATACAATTATCACCCTTTTTTGTCATGGATGGAAAACTAAGAAACAGAGTTTTTTTAAAGATGGGGTTTTGATGAGATTAAATAAGTAGGCATATTGTGGTGAATCAAATTACCCTGAGGATTGGACCACTGAGATGAGAGAGCCTATGGAAGTCCTTAGGGCATGAAAGTGAAAGTGAAGTCGCTCAGTCGTGTCCGACTCTTTGCGACCCTGTGGATTGTAGCCCACCATGCTCCTCTGTCCATGGGATTTTACAGGCAAGAGTACTGGAGTGGGTTGCCATTTCCTTCTCCAGAGGATCTTCCTGACCCAGGGATCGAACCCAGGTCTCCTGCATTGTAAGCAAGACGCTTTACCGTCTGAGCCACCAGGGAAGTCCTGGTGGGCATACTTAGGCATACTCAGATGAAATCACAGGTAGGTGTGACTACTACTGTCTAATCCTACTAGATGGGTCCCCATATATTGAGTACAAAACATGTATTCTAACTGCATTCAGATAATATATATATAGTGGCAACTGTAATAGTTTACACGAACCATCTGGTGATGATACTGCTTATAGACACCAATCCTGAAGGTGCTATAGTGATGACTGTCTCCCTGGATGGTCCTGGCCAGTGGTAATCATGGTCAAAATCTCTTCCCTACTGACAGGAGAAATGACAGTTCAGGGAACTGTCTAACTGATGTGATGATGGGTTGATTCAGTGATACTTTATTTGCTGGAGCATAGCTGGTGACTCTGTCACAGATTTCAAGTATCTCCACTTCCTCTTCCTCCTCATTCTCCTATTCTTCCTCCTTTTCCATTTACCAAACCACATCCTTGAAAAATTCCTGATCAAGACAAGGAAAGAAGATCTAGGAACATCACGTTAAACATTTAATTGGCAACAATTAGTCAGCACTTATGGAGAAGGCAATGGCACCCCACTCCAGTACTCTTGCCTGGAAAATCCCATGGATGGAGGAGCCTGGTAGGCTGCAGTCCATGGGGTTGCACAGAGTCGGACATGACTGAAGTGACTTAGCAGCAGCAGCAGTCAGCACTTAAAAAAGATAGGAAAGTTCTATTCATTAATGCATAGACAACATGTCAATGCACCAAGTTGGATAGTTAAGAGGTATACATTGGGGAGCAAAGTGTAATATGGGTCTGGAAAAAGTGTAAAAGGGGTCTGTAAGGTTGAAGGAAAAGATAGAGAATAAACATTAAAATAATTTTTTTTTAAATAACTGTCTTTAGAGACCTAAAACATGTTTGGAAAGAGTAGAAGAAGGCAAATATATCAGATCAGTCCTAAGTTTCTATGCCACCTAGACTTCTATGCCAACTGGATTTCAGAACTTTGGTTCGCTCATCCTTTCTTCCCTCCCACACCTACTCTCAACCACTTATATGTGACAATGTGAGTCTTAAATGGTATCTTACATTTATTTCTGGTTTCGTGAAATTTAAATCTGATATTTCATTATGGAATAAAAAGATTTATTTCCTGATGAAAGAATTTTAAGTACATGACAGTAGTCTAAGGAAATGATGGGGTGACAAGAGATGGATTATCCTGATTTCATTAGAAATGTGTTTCCACATTATACAGTAACATGGACTTCCGTGGTGGCTCAAATGGTGAAGAAACTGTCTGAAAAATCCAGTTTAATCCCTGGGTCAGGAAGGCCCCCTGGAGAAGGAAATGACTCGGTTCAGTCATTCAGTTGTGTCTGACTATTTGTGACCACATGGACTGAAGCAAGCCAGGCTTCCCTGTCCATCACAAGCTCACGGAGCTTGCTCAAACTCATGTCCATTGAGTCGGTGCTGCCATCCAGCCATCTCATCCTCTGTTGTCCCCTTCTCCCTTCAATCTTTCCCAGCACCAGGGTCTTTTACAGTGAGTCAGTGGACTTGAAAGAGTCTTCTCCAACACCACAGGTCAAAAGATTCAATTCTTCAGCGCTCAGCTTTCTTTATAGTCCAACTCTCACATCCATACATGACTACTGGAAAGACCATAGCTTTGACTAGATGGACCTTTGTTGACAAAGTAATGTTTCTGCACTTTAATATGCTCTCTAGGTTGGTCATAGCTTTTCTTCCAAGGAGCAAGCGTCTTATAATTTCATGGCTGCAGTCACCATCTGCAGTGATTTTGGAGCCACCAAAAATAAAGTTTCTTACTGTTTCCATTGTTTCCCCATCTATTTTCCATGAAGTGATGGACCAGATGCCATGATCTTCATTTTTTGAATGTTGAGTTTTAAGCCAACATCTTCACTCTTCTCTTTCACCTTCATCAAGAGGCTCTTTATTTCTTCTTTGCTTTCTGCCGTAAGGGTGATGTCATCTGTGTACCTGAGGTCATTGATATTTCTCCCAGCAATTTTGATTCCAGCTTGTGCTTCATCCAGCCAGGCATTTCATATGATATACTCTGCATATAAGTTAAATAAGCAGGGTGACAATATACAACCTTGACGTACTCCTTTTCCTGTTTGGAACCAGTCTGTTGTTCCATGTCCAGTTGTAACTGTTGCTTCTTGACCTGCATACAGATTTCTCAGGAGTCAGATAAGGTGGTCTGGTATTCCCATCTCTTGAAGAATTTTCCACATTTTGTTGTGATTCACACAGTCAAAGTCTTTGGTGTATTCAATAAAGCAGAAGTAGATATTTTTTTGGAATTCTTTTGCTTTTTTGATGATCCAACGGATATTGGCAATTTGATCTTTGGTTCCTCTGCCTTCTAAATCCAGCTTGAACATCTGGAATTTCATGGTTCATGTACTGTTGAAGCCTGGCTTGGAGAATTTTGAGAATTACGTTGCTAGCATGTGAGATGAGTGCAATTGTATGGTAGTTTGAACATTCTCTGGCATTGTCTTTCTTTGGGATTGGAATGAAAGCTGACATTTTCCAGTCCTATGAGTTTTTCAAATTTGCTGGCATAATGAGTGGAGCACTTTCACAGCATCATCTTTCAGGATTTGAAAAAATAGCTCAACTGGAATTCCATCATCTCCACTAGCTGTGTTTGTAGTGATGCTTCCTAAGGCCTACTTCACTTCACATTCCATGTTGTCTGGCTCTAAGTGAGTGATCACACCATTGTGGTTATCTGGGTCATGAAGATTTTTTTTTGTATAGCTCTTCTGTGTGTTCCTGCCACCTCTTCTTAATATCTTCTGCTTCTATTAGGTCCGTACCATTTCTGTCCTTTATTGTGCTCATCTTTGCATGAAATGTTCCCTTGGTATCTCTAATTTTCTTGAAGAGATCTCTAGTCTTTCCCATTCTATTGTTTTCCTCTATTTCTTTGCATTGATCACTGAGAAAGGCTTTCTTATCTCTCCTTGCTATCCCTTGGAACTCTGCATTCAAATGGGTATGTCTTTCCTTTTCTCCTTTGCCTTTCACTTCCCTCTTCTCAGCTATTTGTAAGCCCTCCTCAGACAACCATTCTGCATTTCTGCATTACTTTTTCTTGGGAATGGTCTTGGTTACTGCCTCCTGTACAATGTTACAAACCTGACCTAAATCAAATCCCTTATGATTATACAGTGGAAGTGACAAAAAGATTCAAGGGATTAGATCTGATGGACAGAGTGCCTGAAGAACTATGTATGGAGGGAATGGCTACCCACTCCAGTCTCCTTGTCTGGAGAATTCAATGGACAGAAGAGCTCTGTGGGTTACAGTCCATGGGGTTGCAAAAGAGTCATACGTGACTGGACGACTAACACTTTCACACTTTCATAGCAACAGAAAGCCAGCATTGTAACTTTATTCCTAGAACAGACAGGGTGTCTAACCAGCCATGGGTTATAATGAAAAACTTCCGTGTCTAATGGGACAATACATAAAAAGGAAAGAACAGAGAAACTATAGAATTGTTGAAAGCTAAATGTCTGAAGGAAATGGCAATCCACTCCAGTGTTCTTGCCTGGGAAATCCCATGGACAGAGGAACCTGGAGGACTATAGTCCATGGGGCCACAAAGAGTTGGACACAACTTAGTGACTAAATAACAAAAATCTCTGAAAAGGCAGAAATGAAATCTTTTGCCAAGGTTGGAAAATGTACTAGGTCATTGTTTCCAGAACTTTAGTTATCTTCTAAATGCTCATTATATTTGTCATAATTACACATCACATGTGTTATGTATTATCAATATCTTTTGCTTTAAATTCACTTTATACTAACTTTTTGAAGTTTTAATTGGATGTAGGCAATCATACACATAAACAGGCAGGTAAAATGTTCAAATTATATACTACAATATAGTAAGAAACACAGAGATAAAAATGAGAAAGAGAGAGAGAGATTATGAAGGTTGGCAAATTCAAAATCTGCAGAACCAAAACCCTAGTGGAAGGCCATCAGGCAGAGGTATTTGTTCTTACCTGGAGGACGACAGCCTTTTCTATTCAGGCTTTCAATGGATGAAATGAAGACTACCCACTTTATAGAGGGCAACCTCCTTTACTCAACCACTGATTTAAGTATTAATCTCATGCAAAACATCTTTAGAGAAATACCCAGAATAACGTTTGATCAAATATCTGGGCACCCTGTGCCAGTCAAGTCAGCCCATATTAACCACCAAATGTAGTGTCCAGCATACTGACAAACTGTGTGAAGAAAGTAGAGCAGGAAATATTTATAAGTTTATTTGACATATATTCCACTTTGACCAATATGGAAAATCTAAAAAGTGGGTTAAAAGTAGGTAAAATTAGTATTAATAATTGAGGAGTCGTGTATGAATGGCAGCTTGTGTTAATGACTAAACTATTAATAAAGTATTTTAACTTTCATATAAAATTACTTGTTTGAATCACATTGCTTATTAGATTAAGTTTCCCAATAATTTCAAAGGGGTAGGAAGCCAGAAAATTTGAACTGTTTTCTGAGCTTTCTTCAAAAGTGGAAGAATTTAAAATGTCAGTTGGGAGACATTCTGTAGAAGAAGATAGTATATCATGTTGGGAATTATGAGCAAATAGCTTACTTTCGGTTACAGGCCTAGGGTCCGAAGTGCCAGAACATCTGAATTATGGTAGGTGATACTAAGCTCCTAGTGAATTCCCTGTGGACAGAGTTGAAACAGAATTATTAAGGTCACTGGAACCTGCTTGATGTCCTTTATTCCAAGGAGAAAAACAGTGAAAGGATGATCCTAGAGGTCACCATTTTACTGAGCAGATCTAAGTGTTATGATGGGATGGCTAGTGAGATGATCTGCAACCTGCCCTCCGTCCATTTTAGAAGAAGAAAGGAGACTTAGATTAGCAGGCTGTTGATCAGGGGAGAAAGCATTATAAGAAGGGCTGGAGGTAAAGAGAAAAGTGTCACCAGGTAGCCAGGCGCTTTGCAACCTAGTATGTACAGCAAAATGGTGACCAGTTCAACTGGAACAAGACAGGAAATTTTATAATTCATGGACAGTGAAAGATAGACAAGGGTCATATTCCCCAATCAAGAAAGGGAGCTTTTGAGTACAAATTAGAGAACTCTCCAAATCTTCCCTCTATCATAAACCCCTGAAACTGAGAACTAAGGCAGGGACTTTTTGAGTCATGAGAACCTAATCCAGTGAGGAGATCCTGGAGCAGGACATTTCCTCTTTTCAGAGTCCCTGTCAAGCCAGTTATGGATGGATTTGCATTTTGGTTGGGAAATGACTGGACCAGTTTTGGCAGCTCCACCTCCCCTTGGTGGGGCAGCAAGCCCAGATAAAAAGGCCCTCTGTTGTACCAGTGCCATCCTCCTGCTACTCAAGTCTTGATAGACTTTGGAGAAACTGGTGAGTCTGATTCTTCAGTTCAAGTTTGTTCTTGGGCTCCAGAATATTGAATTTATGCTGGAGGCAGCAAATTCGGTGGGTCCAAAGTTATGATCAAGTGTTTAATGGTACTTATTGGATGGGAGGCTTTCCCTGGTGGCTCGGATGGCAAAGAATCTGCCTGCGATGTGAGAGACCTGGGTTCCATCCCTGGGTCAGGAAGATCCCCTGGAGAAGGGAACAGCACTCCAGCATTCTTGCCTGGAGAATTCCATAGACAGAGGAACCTGGCAGGCTACAGTTCATGGGGTCACAAAAAGTCAGACACTACTGAGGAGGGAATTTCACTTTTCAGTTTCATTGGATGGGAATTTGGGCACAGTGGTATACTGTATTTATTACGTTTCTGGTACATAGTTTGAATTACCCTACTGAAC
The DNA here is from genome assembly GCF_000754665.1 of Bison bison bison. NCBI lineage: Eukaryota > Metazoa > Chordata > Mammalia > Artiodactyla > Bovidae > Bison > Bison bison. Next base: position 739,136 of record NW_011494953.1, on the reverse strand, counting down.
TGATAAATTAATAGGAAATCTTTGACATGAAAAGGGAAACAAAAAAGTATTTTTTCTGTTTTTGCATCTTCCTGGTGTCCTTCTGCTGTAATTTCAGAAGCATTTATCTTAAAAGGTATGAGGTCCTGTGTCCCTCCTGATGACCCTTTGTGCTGTACACAAGTTATCCTGTTGGGACCTCATGAGAGATAATAAAGATAAGAATTGCTTGTGAGCTTGCCCAGGATTTTAGAACTTGTGATGGCTTTTCCTGAAAATGCTGTTTTCCTGAAAACAAAATAAAACAAAACAAAACATCACGTGTGTTTTAAACAAAACTATTTTTTTAAAACATTGTATGATAAAGTGAAGACTTTCTCTGGGCTAATGAAGCAATTTTCTAAGGAGGGAGTAGCCAGAAATTTGTTAAAAGAAGTTGAAGAGTTTAAAGGGCATTGGAGATTGGAGAGGTTCTGTCTGATGGTATTACACAATTTTTGCCATGTCCTTCTGTAGGAGTTCCTTGTTGTGAACACTGTCATGTAATTTCTTTCAGATTCTAAGACTCCAGAAAGATGTCTTATCAGCAGCAGCAGTGCAAGCAGCCCTGCCAGCCACCTCCAGTAGTGTGCCCTCCCAAGTGCCCTGAGCCCTGCCCACCTCCAAAGTGTCCTGAGCCTTGCCCACCTCCAAAGTGCCAGCAGAAATGCCCTCCTGTGCCACCTCCCCAACAATGCCAAGAGAAGTGCCCACCCAAGTGCAAGTAACAGCATCAGCTTTCATCCGGATCAGGAAAGGATGAGGACAGCTGACTCACCTAGCTCCACAGCTCCACCTTCATCTTCTCTTTAAAGCCTATCATGGATACAGAAGAAGCTTCTCCACCCTTCAGCTGGCAATATGCCTGTGATGACTCCTCACAGCCAGAGATATTGCCTTCCTGAGGCTGCTGCGCCACTTTCCTCTGGGAGGACAACTGAGAAAGCATCACAGCACTTCAGAGGGAAAAGCAACAGCTCTCCTCCTGGGCACCATCATGGGACTGTCTCCCTGTATTCTGTGTCTGTCACCTGGGGACGGGTTTCTATCAGCTGGGCAATTGTTACTTATCCTCCACTTCCTGAGTAAACTACAATTTCTTTGTGTGGCATAAAAATGTTTTCTTTCTTTTAAAGCCTGCTTTTAACAGTATCATATCATCATCTTGGTTTGTTTACACCCTTCTTTGATGCCAAGTTTTAGGCTCTCACAATCAGTGTTATCTGAATCTTGCCATGCTGTTAACAATCATTTCTATATAATTTCAATACATATTATTTTCTTAGTTATTACTTGATTGATTTTATAATCAAATCTTTTAACTTCTTAGGTTTACAGTCCCTTTGCTAAAATGTAGGGAAAATCTTATTTACATTGCAAACTTGTCTGAGGCATAAAATTAAATGAATTGTTTAGTTTAGTTGGCACAAGCCAGTCACAAAAATGCCACTTTTTTGGGTGAGGCAGTTCACCATTGTCTCCCTCATCACCACAAGCACCACCACCACCACCACCACGTTTGCTCCACAGGAAAGTGGCTCAGACATAACTAGTATAGCAAGCAAGGAGATTCTTAGGTTTCATTACTCTTTCCCATTCTGTTATCCCATTATTCTTCTAATTTGACCTTGGGTTTAATGTGATATTGCTGATGAAGTGTTTTTTGGAAATTAGTGGGATGTTCCACATAGGTATAGCAGTTCTTGGACTTCCTGGTGGTCCAATGGTTAAGAATCACCTGTGCCAATGCAGGGAACACGAATTCATTCCCTGCTCTGGGAAGATTCCACGTGCTGGGGGACAACTAAGCTTGTGTGCTGTTGAGGTCCTTTCATGGACCGGAACCTGGTGGTCCGGAGTCGACGATGAGAAAGTGAAAGAATGAGACAGGCTAATATTTCTTGGGTTACTGAGCCAGCTTTCGCGTTCTAGGAAATCAGCCAGAGATAGAGAGAGAGAAAGAAAGAAAGAAAGACATGGGGACCCAAGCTCTGATGGAGCAAAGGTGTTTTAATCAGCATGGTGTGGGCATATATGCTGTGGTTATTCTCAGCAAAGATAAAGATTAAAATTCCAGACTTAGAAAACATAGGCGATCCATATTAAAGAGAGAGAGAGTCGTAAACAATCACTTTTACCGTATGGTCCACAAGAAGGAAGAGGGTGCTTATCACCGTATTGAAAAACTAACGAAGGAAATGCCTTGATCCCTCAGCCCCTGGAGAGGCTTGCCTCTCCTCTTAATTCCTGTATTCAGGAATTAATAAGGAACAGAGGATTCTGGACAGATCCAAAACAGCACACAGGAAGCCTCCTGTTAAATACTTCCTGACAGTGTGCCACAGCTACGAAACCTGCCCACTCTACTCTAGAGCCTGTGCTCCTGAACAAGAAAGCTGGAATGAGAAGCCTGTGCACCCCAAAAGAGAGTGACCCCTGTTGGCTGGAACCAGAGAAAGCCTGCTTGTTCTAATGAGGACCCAGTACAGCCAAAAAATAAGTGAATAAATAAATAGAATTTTTTAAAAAGAGAATAACTTTATTTTTAAAAATATAGTAGTTATTAAAACATGGGTAGTACAGAAGAAAGGGAAACTAAAGAGTCCTTACCAGGCAAAGTGTTGCCTCCTCTCCATGTATAGCCCCTGCTCTTCTTTCTCCAACAACACATCAATCCCAGGGTTTTTATTTTTTTCACTTCTGGATTTACTTTCCAGATTGTTTTGACCCCACCTTTGAAGAACATTAAGGTTAATAATATTTGTTTAAATTTACAAAGTCTCTGTTCCTATGCAGTTTGTTTGCCAAGTGCTTAACTTACTAGTGAAGTCATTGTGAAAGCAGATATGTTCTTTAAGCATAGATCTTATTTTTTTTAACATTTTATTTTATATTGGAGTACAGTTGATTAGCAATATCGTAGTTTCAGGTGGACAGCAGAGTGAATCAGTTATACATATATATGTATCCTTTATCAAATTCTTTTCCCATTAAGGTTGTTACATAATATTGAGCAGACCTACCCTATTCAGTGGGCCCTTAGGGGTTCTCTATTTTAAATATAGCAGTTTGTACATGTCAGTCTCAAACCCCTAATTTTACCTGTGCCCTACCCAACCCACCTGGTTCATTATCTAAATCTGTGAGTCTGTTTCTGTTTTGTTCATAAGTTCATTTGTATAATTTCTTTTTAGATTCAACACATACAGTGATATCATACAATATTTCTCTTTCTCTGTCTGACTTCTTTCACACAGTGTTACAGGTTCTATGTCCATCCATGCTTCAAATGGTGTTATTTCATTCTTTTTAATGACTTAGTAATATTCCACTGCATTTTTGTACACCAATTTCTCTATTCACTCCTCTGTTGATGGACATTTAGGTTGTTCCTGTGTCCTGGCTTTTGTAAATAGTGCTGCAATGAAGACTGTGTTGTATGTATCTTTTTGAATTATGGTTTTCTCTGGGTACATGCCCAGGAGTGGGATTGCTGGGTCATAAGGTAGTTCTCTATTGAGATTTTTCCCTTCGCTATGCAAAAACTTTTAAGTTTTATTAGATTCAATTTATTTTTGTTTCTTATTTTCTTTATTCTAAGAGTTGGACGACAAAAAGATCTTGCTGTGGTTTATTCTGACCTATATTCTTGTTACATATTCAATACATTAGAGAGGCTGCAAGGCAATCTCAGACTGTCTCCTTTGTGTTTCCTGCTTCTGGTGCTTTGAAGACCTTTGGAAGTGTGCTGATCTTGGCATGCCACCTTGTTTGCTAAGTCATCTCACAGTTTTTTCATAAAATTCAAACTTAGACCATGCTATTTGAACACTGGCCAATTGGATTTCAATTTTCATAGGCCAGAAGCTTTGTAAGTAAGTTCCAAATATTAGGGGCACTTCATTTGGATTGTTCAGTTCAGTAAGTTTAGTTGCTCCGTCATGTCTGATTCTTTGTGACCCCATGGACTGCAGCACACCAGGCTTCCCTGTCCATCACCAACTCCCAGAACTTGCTCAAACTCATGTC
>NW_011494953.1:728161-734804 GCF_000754665.1 Bison bison bison | reverse complement strand
ACCAAGAAAATAAAGTCTGTCACTGTTTCCATTGTTTCCCCATCTATTTGCCATGAAGCAATGGGACCAGATGCCATGATCTTCATTTTTCTGAATGTTGAGTTTTAAGCCAGCTTTTTCACTCTCCTCTTTCACTTTCATCAAGAGGCTCTTTAGTTCTTCTTCACTTTCTGCCATAAGGGTGGTGTCATCTGCATATCTGAGGTTATTGATATTTCTCCTGGCAATCTTGATTCCAGCTTGTGCTTCCTCCAGCCCAGTGTTTCTCATGATGCACTCTGCATATATGTTAAATAAGTACTTTCAGCTCAGTTTTATTTGGCAAGCAAAGGAAAATATATCCTCCAGGTTGAGGGCTGGCTAACCCAAATGACGTGAAGAGAAGACAGCCCCCAGGCTCAACTTTGGCTCCTCTATTTATATGGTTTTTCTCCTCCCCTTGAGCCTGCCCTATGTAAATTGGGCTAGCCAGGAGGGCTGTCTGTTTTACTTGAGGTTCTCACTCTGGTCCACAGGCCTTCCTTTGTTCTATTTTCACTGGCTTTTCCCTTCTTTATTTTTAGGCACTGCCATTCTGGACTCCTTTTTCCTATTCTAACTAGCTAACAGATGGAATCTAGGAAACACTCCCTACAGAGCTACATAATAATGTGGCATATGAATCCACAGTATTCATGTGGTGGATCAATATGTAACTATAAACCTTGAAGACTGAATGGAGGAAAAATCTTGAGTTATAATGGACAAAATGTAGCAGTAGGTTGCCTGATGAAATGTAGGGTACTATTATCACCTTTTTTTTTTTTGCTATAAATGGTAAACCAATGAACAGAATAGATAAGAGCATGCTTTTTTGATGGGATTAAAGCAGTAGGCTTATCACGGTGGATCAAATTACCCTGAGGATTGGCCCCACCCTGAGATGAGAGAGGCTATGAAAGTCCTTATGGCATACTCAGGGGAAATGACATCAAAGTGTGGCTACTACTGTCTCATCTTACTATATCAGTTCAGTTCAGTTCAGTTCAGTCGCTCAGTCATGTCCGACTCTTTGCGACCCCATGAATCCCAGCACACCAGGCCTCCCTGTCCATCACCAACTCCCAGAGTTCACTCAGACTCACATCCATCGAGTCAGTGATGTCATTCAGCCATCTCATCCTCTGTCGTCCCCTTCTCCTCCTTCCCCAATCCCTCCCAGCATCAGAGTCTTTTCCAGTGAGTCAACTCTTCGCATGAGGTGGCCAAAGTACCGGAGTTTCAGCTTTAGCATGATTCCTTCCAAAGAAATCCAGGGCTGATCTCCTTCAGAATGGACTGGTTGGATCCCCTTGCAGTCCAAGGGACTCTCAAGAGTCTTCTCCAACACCACAGTTCAAAAGCATCAATTCTTTGGTGCTCAGCCTTCTTCACAGTCCAACTCTCACATCCATACATGACCACTGGAAAAACTATAGCCTTGACTAGACAGACTTTTGTTGACAAAGTAATGTCTCTGCTTTGAATATGCTATCTAGGTTGGTCATAACTTTCCTTCCAAGGAGTAAGCATCTTTTAATTTCATGGCTGCAGTCACCATCTGCAGTGATTTTGGAGCCCCCCAAAATAAAGTCTGACACTGTTTCCACTGTTTCCCCATCTATTTGCCATGAAGTGATGGGACCAGATGCCATGTTCTTAGTTTTCTGAATGTTGAGCTTTAAACCAACTTTTTCACTCTCCACTTTCACTTTCATCAAGAGGCTTTTTAGTTCCTCTTAACTTTCTGGGTCCCCATTATTGAGTATAAAACGTGTATTCTGACTGCACTCAGGTACTTAGTACACAGTAGCAACTTCAATAGTTTACATGAACCATTTGGTGATGACACTGCTTGTAGACACTAATCCTGAAGGTGCTATAGTGATGGCTCTGTTCCTGGATGATCATGCTCAGTGGTAATCTTGGTCAAAAGCTGTTCCTTATTGACAGGAACAGTGACAGTTCAGGGAACCTAACCTGTTTAACGGATGTGATGATGGGTTGATTCAGTAATCCTTTATTTGCTGGAGCATAGCTGGTGACTCTGTCACAGGTTTCACGTATCTCCACTTCCTCTTCCTCCTCATTCTCCTATTAACCACATTCTTGAAAAGCATCCTGATGATTTGGCCAAGACAAGGAAGGGAGATCTACCAATATTACTTTAGATGTTTAAATGGCAACAATTAGTCAGCCCTCCTGAACACAGGAAGAATTTGAAAAGATATTAAAGGACTATTCAGTAAATGTATTGACAACATGTCAGCATATCAATGTTGGAGAGTTAAGAGGTATACATTGGGGAGCAAAGTGTAATACAGCAAGCTGAGGTGTCTGGACAATTGAAGGAGAAGACAGAAAATAAACATTAACATAATTTTAAAATTATTGTCTCTTAGAAGCCCAAAACATCTTGGGAAAGAGTAGAAGAAAGCAAAGTATCAGATCAGCCCTAAGTTCATAATTACCCTAGATTTCAGATCTTTAGTGCTCTGATTCTCTCTCCCCTCACAAACCTGCTTTCAATCATTTATATGTGATGGTGTGAGTCTTACACAGTATCTTACATTTATTATTGTTTCACACAATTTAAACCTGAAGTTTAATTGGAATACAAATATTTATTTCCTGATAAAGAATTTTAAGCACTTCATAGCAGTCTAAGGAAGCGTAAGAGTGAGGAATACAGGGGACATCCTGAGTTCATTAAAAATGTGTTTCTACATTCTACAGTAACATAAACCCAGCATTATAACTTATTTCTAAACTAGACAGGAACCCTCAAAAGCCAAGGCTCACCATAAAAAGCCTGAGTGCCCAAGGGAACAGCACAGAAAAGAGGACTGTTCAGCTCCGGGAAAGAACAGGGAACTGTGGAAGCATCATTGAGGGATAAATCTGTGAAAGGCAGAAACAAAATCTTTGGTCAGGGTTGGAAAACATACTAGGGTATTGTTCACTGAAAGTTAGTTATTCCCTAAAGGCTCATTATATTTGCCAAAATTACAGATCACATGTATCACATAATATTAATAGTTTAACTTCAATTTATACTAACTTTTTGAATTTCTAATTTAATCGGCCCCAGAAAATCATGTACATGAAATTGTATATTACAGTGCATATATTGTATATATATTTTATAAAAAAAGAGTGAGAGACACACAGAGAGACAGAGAAAAAGAGAGAAATAACTAAAGCTGGAAAATTCAAACTCTACCGAGCCAAAAACCCTGCTGAAGGTCAACAGGCAGGTGAATTATCTCTTACCAGGAGAGGGTGAGTCTTGTTCTATTCAGGTCTTCAATGCACTGTTGAGAACTACCCACCTTATAGAAGGCAACCTCTTTTATTCAGGCCACTTATTTAAACATCGCATGTGCCTGCTAAGTCACTCCAGTTGTGTCCAACTCTGTGACACTGTGGACTATAGCCTGCCAGGCTCCTCTTAGCTCATCCACAAACAGCCTTAGAGAAACACACAGGATAGTGTTTAACCAAGTATCTGGGCACCCTGTGCCAGTCAAATTCACTCATAAATGAACTATCAAACCTTCCAGCACACTGACAAATTTAATGAAGAAAGCAGAGAAAGAAATAGGATCATTTGACTTATATTCCACTGTGACTGTTATGGAAAATCTTTTAACATTTTAAGATGGATTTTTAAATGAATTGAAAGTATAATAAAATTATTATTAATGATTAAGATGTTATGAATGAATGGCAATTAGCTATACTGAATGAATTATTAATAAAGTGATTTCAACTTTCATATATAATTAGATGTTTGAATGGCATTGCTTTCTAGACTAGGTTTTCCAATCATTTCATAGGGGCAGGAAGCTAGAAATTTTGAACACTTCTCTAAACCTTATTCAAAAGTGGAAGAAATAAAGAGGGGCCACTTGGGAGAAATTATGTAGGAGCAGGTGGTATGTCAAGTTGGGCAGTTATGAGCAAAAAGCTTTGCTTTCAGTTGTAGGTCTAGGGTCTAAGCTGCTGGAACATCTGAATTACTATAGGTGATGTTACACTCGTATTGAATTCCCTGTGATCCAAGGTAAAACAGATTTATAAAGGTCAGAGGAATTTGCTTGATGTCCTGCTTTTTATGGATCATGGCAGTGAAAGGAAGATTCTAGAGGTCACCACTTCACTGAACACTAAGTATCATGACGGGAAGGCTACTGAGCTGGAAAATTCAAACTCTACCAAGCCAAAACCCTGCTGAAGGCCAACAGGCAGGGGAATTATCTCTTACCAGGAGAGGGTGAGTCTTGTTCTATTCAGGTCTTCGAGGCACTACAATTATTCCAAAATTTGTTTTTTGTTTGAAAGAACCAAGCAATCTTTTGAGTTGTTACTTTGATTTTACGAAAATAGCATCTTTAAGAAAACCCATATAAGTTCTGAAATTCTGTGTAAGCTCACAAGCAATCCCCATCATCATTATCTCTCATGAAGTCCAAACAGGACAAGAAGAAAGGAGACTTAGATTAGCAGGCCATGGATCAAGGAGGAAACCATTATAAGAAGAACCTGCGGTAAAAAGAAGCCTGTCGCCAGGTAGCCAGGCCCTTTTCAACTCAGTATGTACTGCAAAATGGCAACCAGTTCAAGTGGAACAACATAGGAAGTTTTATAACTCAAAGAAGGCGAAAGATAGAAAAGAGCCATCTTCCTCAAACAAGAAGGGGAGCCTTTGAGTACAAGTTGGAGAACCTGCCAAATCCTCCCACTGCTGAAAATCCCTGAGAGCTAAGGCAGAGACTCTGAGTCATGAGAACATAATCCAGTAGGAGATTATGTTCCATCCTGGAGCAGGATGTTTCCTCTTTTCAGAGTCCCTGTCAAGCCACTTATGGATGGATTTGCATTTTGCTTGGGAAATGACTGAACCAGGCCAGTTTTGGCAGCTCCACCTCCCCTGGGAGGGGCAGCAAGCCCTATAAAAAGACCCTCTGCTGCACCACCACCATCCTCCTGCTACTCAAGTTCCGATTGATTTTGGAGAACTGGTGAGTCTGATCCTTCGGTTCTACTTTGTTCTGGGGCTCCCAATGTTGAATTTATGCTGCAGAGAGCAAATATGCTGTGTCCAAAGTTATAATCGTGTTTAATGCTACTCTGTTGATGGTTGATAGGAACTTGAAATTTAAGCCCAATGATATATTGTATTTATTAAGTTTCTGGTACAATGTTTGAATTATCTTATTGAAAAATAAAATAAATATGAAGTTTTTGACATGAAGAGGTAAGGACAAAAGTACTTTTCCGTTTTCTGTATTTTTTGGTATCCCTCTGCTCTGGTAGAGAAGCATTTATCTTAGAAGGTGGAGAACCCTTGTATCCTTCTTGGTGAACCTTTGCTCTGTACACAAGTCATCCAGTTTGGACTTCATGAGAGATAATGATGATGGAAGTTGCTTGTGAGCTTACACAGAATTTCAGAACTTATGATGGGTTTTCTTAAAGATGCTATTTTCATAAAATCAAAGTAACAATTAAAAATATTGCTTGGTTCTTTCAAACAAAAAAACAAATTTTGTAATAATTGTATGAGAGAAGGTTTTCTTCTGACTAATTAAAAACTCTCTTAATGAGGGAGAAGTCAGAAATTTGTTAAAAAGAGTAGAAGAAATTAAGCACGTTAGAGACTAGAGAGATTCTATCTGATGGTATTACATAAGCTCAGATTTTCTCCTTGTAGCAGTTCCTTGTTGTGAACACTGTCGTGTAATTTCTTTCAGATTCTAATACTCCAGAAAGATGTCTTATCAGCAGCAGCAGTGCAAGCAGCCCTGCCAGCCACCTCCAGTAGTGTGCCCTCCCAAGTGCCCTGAGCCCTGCCCACCTCCAAAGTGCCCTGAGCCTTGCCCACCTCCAAAGTGCCAGCAGAAATGCCCTCCTGTGCCACCTCCCCAACAATGCCAGCAGAAGTGCCCACCCAAGTATAAGTAACAGCATCAGCTTTTATCTGGATCAGGAGAAGGATGAGGACAACTGACTCACCTAGCTCCACAGCTCCACCTTCATCTTCTCTTTAAAGCCTACCATGGATACAGAAGAAGCTTCTCTGCCCTTGAGCCAGCAGTATGCCTATGGTGATTCCTGACAGCCAGAGGTTTCCTTCCTGAAGCTGCTGTTCTGCTGTCCTCTGGAAGGACAGCTGAGAAAGCATCCCAGAGCTTCACATGGAACAGCAGCAACTTTTCTTCCAGGCACCATCAGAGGATTCTCTCCCTCTCTTGGGTCTGTCTATCACCTGGGCAGGGATTTCTACCAGTTGGTCAACTGTTGCTTATCCTCCTCATCTCAAATAAACTACAGTTCCTTTGTGTGATGTCAAAAATGTTTCCTTTCTTTCAAAATTGTTTTTAATAATACTATACCATCTTCAAGTTTTGTTTCTATCCTTTGATGCCAAGGTTCAAGCTCTCACGAGCAGCGCTGTCTAAATTTTGAGTCTTATAAAAGAATCAGTTCAGTTCAGTCGCTCAGTTGTGTCCGACTCTTTGCGACCTCATGAATCACAGCACTCCAGGCCTCCCTGTCCATCACCAACTCCCGGAGTTCACTCAGACTCACATCCATCGAGTCGGTGATGCCATCCCACCAT
>NW_011494953.1:725381-727145 GCF_000754665.1 Bison bison bison | reverse complement strand
ACCACTTGCCTCTGGGAAGACAGCTGAGAAAACACAGTGCTTCAGAGGGAAGAGCAGCAGCTCTCCTCCCGGGCACCATCAGAAGATTCTCTCCGTCTTCTGTGACTGTCTGTCACCTGAGCAGGGGTTTCTACCAACTAGACAATTGTTACTTGTTCTCCACTTTTTGAATAAACTACAATTCTCTTTTGTGATGGTAAAAAAAAAAATTTTTTTTCCTATTAAAAGCACTTACAGCCATAGCATATTGTGTTTTGGTTTATTGTTATCCTTCTTTGATCCTAAAGTTACAGCTCCCACAATCGATGCTGTCTGAATTTTGAGTAATATCAGAGATTCTTTCTGATCTTCCGTGATGGGTCAGTGGTAAAGAATCAGCCTGCCAATGCAGGAGACATGGGTTCGATCCCTGATCCAGGAAGATCCCACGTTCCGTGGAGCAACTAAGCCCATGTGACACAACTATTGAGCCTGTGCTCTAGAGCCCAGAAACCCCAACTATGGAGCCCACATGCTGCAACTGCTGAAGTCCGAGCACCCTAGAGCCTGTGCTCCACAAGAGAAGTCAGTTCAGCTTGAAGTCCACACACCACAACCAGATAGAAGCCCTGCCTCATGGTAGCTGGAGAAAAGCCCATGTAGCAATGAAGACCCAGCATTGCCAAATTAAATTAATAAATACACTGTTTAAAACAGAAAGAAAGCTCTTTTTAAAAAAGATTATTTCTATATAACTTAGAATCATGTTAATTATTGCTTGACTAATTTGAGTAAACAATTATGTAACTCCTCAGAATAAAGTCCCTTTACTGAAATGGGGAAAACAGTGTTAACTGCAAAATATCTGAGGCATAAAAACTACATGATTGTGTGTACTTTAATTTGCACATGTTGGGGCACAGAAATGGCACTGGGAAGACAGCACATCATCATTGTCTCCATCATCACCACCATCACCATCATCGCCTCACCACCATGCTCGCTGCAGCAGGGAAGTGACACGGACATAACTAGCACAGCAACCAAGATTCTTAGGCTCCATTGCCCCTTCACTTTCTCGTTGTTCTTTTTCTCTTCTAATGTAACCTTGTGTTTAATGTGATACTGCAGATCAAGGACTTTTGGAATGTAGTGGCACATTCTGCATGAAATTATAGCAGCTCTGAAAACATGGGTAGTGCAGAAGGATGGAAATTTAAAGGATCCTTACCACGTAAAGTTTTGCCACCTCTCCATGTGTACTACTTGGTCTTCTTACTCCAACAACTCATTAACCTCAGAGCCTTAAATGTTTTTTCACGTCTGAAATTACTTCTCTGTTTTGACACCAACCTTGAAGAACATTGAGGTTTACAATGTTTATTTAGATTTACAAAGTCACTATGCTAGGCAACTTTTTTCTAATGTTTAGCTTACTAGTCAAGTAAGCTGTGCAAAAGGATATATTCTTAACCAAACTATTCTTTATTTTAACTTTTTTTGTATATTGGAGTATTGTTGGTTAACAACGTGTTAATCTCAGGCATACAGCAAAGTCATTCAGTTCTACATATACATGTATCAATTCTTAAAAATCTAATAGAGTTTTCCAAGAAAATGCACTGGTCATAAAAAACACCCTCTTCCAACAACACAAGAGAAGGCTGTATACATGGACATCACCAGATGGTCAACACAGAAATCAGATTGATTATATTCTTTGCAGCCAAAGATGGAGAAGCTATACACAGTCAGACAAAAACAGACAGGGAGCTGACTGTGGCT
>NW_011494953.1:722086-722940 GCF_000754665.1 Bison bison bison | reverse complement strand
TTCAATGCCATTCTCCCAAATCTTCCCACCCTCTCCCTCTCCCACAGAGTCCATAAGACTGTTCTATATATCAGTGTCTCTTTTGCGATCTCGTACACAGGGTTAACTGCATTCTTGAAAAGTTTCCTGATTATTTGGTCAAGACAAGTTCGTAGGTCAATTATTCACACTGATTGCAGGAAGAAATAAGAAAGATATGCAAAGACTATTACTAAATGCATTGCCAACACATCAATGTACTAAATTGAACAGTTAGGAGATATATTGATACATTAGGAAGTGAAGAGTAATATGGCAGGATGTGAGTTCTGAAGGGTTGAAGGAGAAGACAGAGAATAAACATTAAAAACTTTCAAAACTACTCTTTTTTAAAGATCTAAAACATGCTGGGATAGAGTAGAAGAAAACAAACTCATCAGATAAACTCTAAGCATGTATTTAACTTTTCAGACTTTTAGTTTTCTGATCCTCCTCCCTTCCCAAACCTACTCTCAATCACTTGTATGTGGCGGTGTGAGTCTTAAATGGTATCTTACATTCATTTTTTTTTATGAAATTTAAACCTGATATTTACTATTGGAATAAAAATGATTTATTTCCTAGTAAAGTAATCTTCAGCACGATACAGCATTCTAGGGGATTGTAGGGGTCTGGTGAAATGGGACATCCAGATTCCATTAACTGTGTTCCCACATTCTACAGTAATATAAAGCCAGCGTTGTAACTTTTCTCCTAAACCAGACATGATTCCTCACCAGCCACAGCCTATTATGAAAATCTTCAGTGCCCAAGAGGACAGTACAGAAAAGAGGATAGTTCAGCTCCAGCTGAACAGAGGAAATGTAGATGAATTA
>NW_011494953.1:720046-721986 GCF_000754665.1 Bison bison bison | reverse complement strand
AGCATATTCAAAAGCAGAGACATTACTTTGTCAACAAAGGTCCGTCTAGTCAAGGCTATGGTTTTTCCAGTAGTCATGTATGGATGTGAAAGTTGGACTATAAAGAAAGCTGAGTGCCGAAGAAGTGATGCTTTTGAACTGTGGTGTTGGAGAAGACTCTTGGGAGCCCCTTGGTCTGCAAGGAGATCCAACCAGTCCATCCTAAAGGAGATCAGTCCTGGGTGTTCTTTTGAAGGACTGATGTTGAAGCTGAAAGTAAGACACTAATGCTGGGAATGATTGAGGGCAGGAGGAAAAGGGGATGACAGAGGATGAGATGGCATCAAAGACTCAACGGACATGAGTTTGGGTAAACTCTGGGAGTTGATGGACAGGGAGGCCTGGCATGCTGCGGTTCATGAGGTCGCAAAATCCAGACACAACTGAGTAACTGACCTGACTAAATGAAGCTTATACAAAGTGAAAAATAAAGCAAACAATAAAAGCAATCTAAAAAAATAAGTGCAAAGAAAACGTAAAGCAAACACATAAAAACAATCAAAAATAAATAATAATAAAAACAACTGAACATAATGAAACAAAGCAAAGCAGAGCAATAGTAATAAAAACATTTTCCTGGAGCTTCCTCTGTCAGTGTCCTTCCTCCTACAGGGAGCCAGAGCCAACCCCTGCCTCCCCAAGAGTCCTTCCAAAACTTCTAGGTAAGTCTCTGGATCTGCTGTGGGCACTGCAGAACCAGCACAGACCCAACTGCCCCAACTCCCATGTGTCCTTGCCCCCAAAGTTCACTACTGCTAAAGCTGGACTAGTCTCAGCAGTAACACTTATTATCTATTCAGATATTCCACTGACACAGGATGTACTGAGCCAATCACAGAGAATTAACCCACAGCCTGTACAGGTGCAGGGAGGCATTTCTGCGCCTCTTCCTTAGTTGCAGTGCCTCTGGGGTTCAGCTTTGGTTTGAGCCCCCCTTGTGTGTGTGTGTGTGTGTGTGTGTGTGTGTGTGCACCACCCTCAGACATCTGTTCCGCACCCAGATGAGAGACAGAGAGTGAAAATAGTGTCTGAGTGGCACACACTTACTCAGACCAGTGGCCACAATGGGAGTGTGCACATATTGCCTGTGGTGATGTAGACCAGCAGGTAGTTGCAACAGATGGGGGCACACTTGCCCTGGAGGGACAGCCTCCCAGTGCCCAGAGAGGCAGGGGCTGGTATGTACTGTGGGGGCTGTAGTGCCCCTACCCTTTGCATGCGACTTAACAATGGTGCCTCATTTCCTAGGCAGAACACACTTCCTCCAGTTGGCATTCCCAGCCTCAGAGCCTCTCATTCCTGTCCTCTCTGTTGTATCTGTGAAGCCAACAGTGATCCTCTCCCAGGATCCACTCTTAATCCCACACTTTAGCATTCTGCCCCTGGCAGCGCAAAGGCTCTCAGAGCTAATTCCAAATGTGGTTTTAAGATGGGCAATCCTCAGGACCACTGAGTCTACTTATGTAGAAGAGGCCTTGGCTTGAGAGATGGGCAAGATGACTCAATGGGAGCCACTCCCAGTGCCTCTGAAGGCCAAAGAAGTTGGCAGGTGGGAAAGGGGTTATGATGGCTGCCCTACCCCTTCACGCCACTCAACAAAGACACCTAGCTTCTATGGTGTCCCAGGCTTTATCTGCAAACTTTCCCAGCTGTAGAGCTCCTTATTCCTGTCCCTTCCGGCTGTCTTTTCAGAACAACTGTTCCCTCCCTGAGTCTTCACTCCAAACCCCATGTTCCAGCACCCAATCCCTCTGCAACAGGAAACACATGATTCAGGCTAGGGTGAGCAGGGCTGTGGCACAGACCATGCATGCAGTTCTTAGTTTTGCCTTTCACAGACCGTCCTGTGCTTTGATCCCCTGAAGGCCCATTTCTGTCCCAGCTGGTCTCCCCACTGTGAT
>NW_011494953.1:715907-717445 GCF_000754665.1 Bison bison bison | reverse complement strand
TGATGCTAAACTCTTAGTGAATTCCCTGTGACCCAAGGTGAAACAGATTTCTAAAGGCTGCAAGAATCAGCTTGATGTCTTTTATCTGAGGGAGAAAAGCAGTGAAAGGAGGCTCCTAGAGGTCACCACTTTACTGAACATATCTAAGTATTATGATGGGAAGGCTGGAGAGATGATCTGCAACCTGCCCTCGGTCCATTTTAGAAGAAGAAAGGAGACAGATTAGGAGGTCATGGATCAAAGGGGAAAGCATTATAAGAAGGACCTGAGGTAAAGAGAAAGGTGTCACTAGATAGCCAGGCTCTTTTCAACCCAGGATGTACAACAAAATGGCAACCAGTTCAAGTGGAACAAGGCAGGCACTTTGATAATTCATTGAAGGTGAAAGGCATCAAAGAGGAGTCTTCTCCAATCAAGAAAGGAAGCCTTTGACTCCAAGTTAAAGAACCCTCACAAATCCTCCCACTGCCATAAATGCTTGAAATGAGAGCATAAGACAGGGATGCTGTGAGTCATGGGGAGATAATCCAGTGAGGAGATCCTGGAGCAGGACATTTCCTCTTTCTGGAGTCCCTGTCAAGCCACTTATGGATGGATTTGCATTTTGGTTGGGAAATGACTGAACCGGGCCTGTTTTGGCAGCTCTGCTTCCTCCTGGGTGGGGCAGCAAGTCCCTATAAAAAGGCCCTCTGCTGCATCACTGCCATCCTCCTGCTACTCAAGTCCGGATAGCTTTTGGAGAACCTGGTGAGTCTGAGTCTTCAGTTCAGCTTTATTCTTGGGCTCTCTACTTATGAATTAATTCTGGCTATAGCAAATTTGGTGTGTCCAAAGTTATTGTCATGACTTAGTGCTCCTTAATGGATGGGAGCTTGGAATTTGAACACAGTGATATACAGTATTTATTAAGTTTCTGGTACAGAGTTTGAATTCCTTTAAGGAAGAGATTAAAACAAAATCTGTGACAAGAAGAGGTAAAGAACGGAGCACTTTTCCTCTTTCTGTTTCTTTCTTCTGTCCTTCTGCTGTTATTTCAGAGGCATTTATCTTTGAAGGTGTGGGGCCCTTGTATCCTTCCTGGTGGCCATTTGCTCTGTATACAGGTCATACTTCTGGGACCTCATGAGAGCTAATGATGATGAGAATTGCTTGTGAGCTTACCCAGGATTTTGGAACTTATGATGGCCTTATTGAAGATGCTGTTTTCAGAAAGAAAAAAAAAAGAATAGAACAACACTGATTGGTTTTCTGAAAAAAAATTTTTTTAAGTTGTATGTTAAAAGATTTTCTCTGAGCCAATAATACAATTTGTTGAAGAGGGAGAGAGAGGCCAGAAGTTCATTGAAAGGGATTAAAGAGATCAAACCACATTCTTAGAGACTGGAGAGAGTCTATCTGATATTATTACACGAGCTCAGACTTCTCTCCCTGTAGCAGTCCCTTCTTGTGAACACTGTCATGTAATTTCTTTCAGATTCTAAGACTCCAGAAAGATGTCTCAGCAGCAGCAGCAGCAGCAGCAGCAGCAGCAGCAGCAG
>NW_011494953.1:710455-712324 GCF_000754665.1 Bison bison bison | reverse complement strand
ACATTTGTGATTACATTAATTTCTATGAGTACACTGAGTTGAATAGATTCTTGAATACTGGTTTTACAAATATGGAACTGGAGACTGAGAGAATTCAACTCTTTTCAGGGTCTTCAAGATAGATAAAGATAGAAACAAGACTGAAACCATTGAAGGAATTCTTTGATGCATCCATTCCAAAAGACATATTTCAGAAAAAGCTGAACTCAATGATGGAAAAGTCTAATTCTGATAATTCAATGGGAATGAAAAGGAATACTCAGAAGAGTACTTGTAGTTGACAGAAGAGATGAAAAACACTATATGCAAAAGAAAAATTAAACAAAAGAAAGAAATAAATAATGGGCAATGAATATGCTTTATTGGAGAAGCAAAAGAATAGAAACACCAATTGCTCATGGGGTAGAGATTACAACATGGATACAGAGGGGCACATGGCACATAGAGATCAAGCGATGATCCTGCTGCTCTTCTTCCAACAACGTGTCAGCTTTAGGAGCAAGCCTTTCCTCTGTCAGCTGTTGGTTGAGGAGGGAGATTAAGGAAGATGCAGTCCATCACCATGGCCGAAGGGAGGACAATGGAAGAGCCTGGATCATGTTGTTTCTTGGTCCAGATGAAATCTGGTGCTGTTACTTCCACTTGGGTGGACACTTCTGCTCCCATGGTGGGCATGGTGGCCCAGGAGGGCATTTCTGCTGGCTGAGTGGAGGTGGGCATGGATGAGGTGGGCAAGGCTCATGGCACTTTGGTTGGCACACTATTGGAGGTGGATGGCAGGGCTCCTTGCACTGATGGTGATGCTGATGTGGATGCTGATGCGGATGCCGGTGGTGAGACATCCTTTCTGGGTCTCAAGGAATCTGAAATACAAACAGACAACATTCTTTATAACTGAGAGTCACATTGGTAGAACATTTAGCTGTGCCAACAACCGTCCCGTCACTAAGGACTCTTCTTGATTCTTAATACAGTCTTTATGGTATTTTTATAGCTTCTTCACCATTCTTTTTTAGTATCTCTTGCCCTCAGATCATCAGTCTTTTCTGGTTAGTCTCTCCTTATACCACATTCTAAAACAGAATTACCTACACAGGTGTTATATGAATACAAACATACTCTGAAGAAGAATCTGGATAATAAACTTGTAGCCAATCCCCAAACAAATCTCTACTTATTTCTCCCATGAGGTCTTGGTTGCTGGCCAAGCTGACCTGACTGTGGGCTTCTGAGGAGAAATGCAAAGGCCCAACCTAGGCACTCAATGGGACTGAATGCTGAGAAGGGGGCATTTGGAACTAATGTGTGCTGTGCTGTAGCACAGTATCTCATCCCCCTTACTCTCTCTCAGGTTAAGACTGTGCCTCTGACTCCATTTTCTCCGCACATTTAAAATCGCATTCATGACCACATACCAAAAATTTACCCCTAAACCCTCTTATCTTCTTTTTCCCATTAAGAGCTCTAATTGCTTCAATTAAAGCCACTTCAATCCCCAAACTAAACCCTCCCACCCAAGTTCCATAAAGATCTCTAAGAGTTGTGCTCACCAGAGGCTCCAAAGAAGCCTCTGATCGTCACGACAATGACAGCACTGTGATGGAGACTCCTTTTATAAGGACCAGGCAGCTCCGTCCAGGGGGAATACCCCAGGACTAGCACGATGCACTTGTTTCCCACCCCAAATACCACGTGCTTGCAATCGCAAAAATAAATTGCCACACTCATGCTGATATCACAAATCTCCCTTGTCCATGGACTTCTTTATCCTTCACTAAGGAAGTGCAGAGTGATTCACTGGAGACCTGGTCACATATTCCCTATGCTATTGTTATGCACCGGTTAGGAAATATGAGGAATTCTTTGACA
>NW_011494953.1:710014-710355 GCF_000754665.1 Bison bison bison | reverse complement strand
AAAAAAATGTCTTTAAAAGATCATAGGTACTTTCAGTTAAAAGAAAATAGATCTAATAGTAGAGAATTACATAGAAAGTTGAGACTCTGAATAGCATAGTATGGCTGGAAAGCTGTGAATAAATTATCAAAATCTCTGATACATCTTTCAGATCCAATATCTTCAACCCCATTTGGAGACATTGTCTCTCTGATGACTGTTCTCCCTGCAGTTACTCTGCCCTGCCTCAGCACTCGCCATGTCCTCTCACTGGTACAGTGTACCTGAGATACTCAAGGCTCACTCTTCTCTTCACTCAAATCTTTGCCGTAAAAGCCACTTTGGAAGAGCTTTTCTACACA
>NW_011494953.1:708138-709089 GCF_000754665.1 Bison bison bison | reverse complement strand
AATTTATTAGTACAGTTTGCTGAAATGCAGCAACCCTTCAGCTAACACTACGCACTAAGCTTTCCATGGGGGACCTTGAGTGCCCTGGATATGCAGACATCTATAGGCACAGATACTTTGTGACATTAAATGTTTCCCAACCGCTCTGAAGATCAGCTTACTAACACTGCTGTAAATTAGAGAAAAAAAGTTGTACTTGCCTCAAAATTTTGCTATGGAACAACAAAATGTCTACTATAAGGCACGTGACATAGTCTGTTACCAAGCCCAAGCTTGCTTCCCTCGCTGCAGTGAATCTGAGATGAGGTGTCTAGACTAGGAAAAGGAAAAAATGAAATGAAAAATTTCATCTTTCACCCAGGAATCAAACCCAAGTCTCCTGCATTGCAGGCCAATTCTTTACCAACTGAGCTATGAGGGAAGCCCATATAGACCAGAAAGGGACTTTGTTCGGGAACCCACTGGCTGAGACAATGACAAGCTAATGCCTCAAAATAATCAACTTGCTGGGGCTTGGTTGTCAGGTTCTTTTATGGGTCAGAAATGGGGTGCAGGTAAGGAAACAAAGTAAAAAACTACTCAATCCTTGCAAATTTCCCCTAGTATGGCAAGCCTCAGGTGGGGGAATGTGTTACCTTCGCTTCCTTACAGTCCCTCACAGGTGGGCAGCTCAGGTTATCTCCCAAAGGCAGTCCATTATGTACGCTTACAATAGCAAAAGTGGCAAGATGAGGGTTAAACTCACAGAAGCTGATCCAGCACAGATTCAAAATTAACTCTTCCTGGTTACAAGGCTTAAGGAAATATGAGCCCCATATATGATAAGGGGTTAATTTCCAAAGTATGTAAGAAGCTCCTACAATATAATAGAAAAAAAATTTAACAACCTTAATTTTAAATAGGTAAGGGACATGAATAGAGCTTTCTTTAAAGAAGACATATATATATATA
>NW_011494953.1:707542-708038 GCF_000754665.1 Bison bison bison | reverse complement strand
AAGCCCCTAAGAATTTGCTATGTAAAACTTCCTCCCTATTCCATTACAGCTGCTAGCACGCAACTTTGTTTCCCTTGATGGTTGAGACTAGGATTTACTAACCTCACATATCTTAACCCCTACCCACAGTTTTTTTAAACTCACCTTCCTTACACCATGCCCCACTGGTCTCTAGCCTTTTCTTGACAATTAAATACCTTGCGACCACAAAGTTGAATCTTGTTTTTCTAACTTTCTAGTTTCTGGTGTTGGTGGTCTCATGCCAGGTGTGTTTTCACACAGCCCCATTCATGGACCCTACAGGAAAACTTGATCCTTCAGTTTTCTGGGCCATAAAGTCACAAGTTGAGATGCTTTATCTACTTTTGCAGATGTATACACTGATCTGGTCTCTGCAGCCACATGAGCATGAGCAACTTGTAGTCTACTAGAAACCCAAATTCCTCTGTCCTCATTATCTTTCAAAATTTGACTCAATGTCTGGGCTGTATCCATT
>NW_011494953.1:702603-707038 GCF_000754665.1 Bison bison bison | reverse complement strand
AAATAAAAGTCTCCTTTCAGGTTATGACTATATTTTTTAGTTGACAGTATAAAATTTCAGTCCTGAAAGGTATGTCAGTTCTAGAGATCTGCTCACACCATCAAGCCTGTGTATAACAACACTGTATTATACACTTAAAATACTTTTAAGAGAATACACCTCATATTAAGTGTTCCTAACACAATAAAACTTTTATTAAAAAGTAAATTGATACAGCCACTATGGAGAACAATATGGAGATTCATTAAAAAACTAGGAGTAAAACTACCAAATGGCCCAGCATATGCCCTGAGAAAACCATGATTCAAAAAGTAATCTGTACCTAGTGTTCAATGCAGCACTATTTACAATAGCCAGGACATGGAAGCAACCTAGATGTCAATCAACAGATGAGTGGATGAAGGTGTTGTGGCACATACATATAATGAAAAATAACTCAACCAATAAAAAGGAACAAATCTGAGTCAATTGAACTGAGGTGGACAAATCTAGAGCCTTTTACACACAGTGAGGTAATTCAGGAAGAGAAAAACAAATATTGTATATTAACACATATGTATGGAATCTAGAAAAATAGCCCTGATGAACCTCTTTCAAGGGCAGGAATAGAAATTCTGATGTAGAAAACAAACTTGTGAGCACACTGAGGGAAGGAGATGGTGGAACAAATTGAGAGAGTAGCACTGAAATACAGGCATTGCCATGTGTAGAGTAGATGACGATGGAAAGTTGTTTTATAGCTCAGGGAGTTCAGCCTCATGCTCTGTACAGCCTAGAGGGATGAAATGGGGGGCAGTGGAGTGGAAGTGAGGCTCACGGTGGAAGAGATATATGTGTACTGAGAGCTGATCCACATTGTTGCATGGTAGAAAGCAACAGAACATAGTAAAGCAATTATCTTCCAATTAAAAATAAATTTAAAAATTATATATGTCAGCTCTAAAAGGTAGAAAAACTAATAATTATGAATAACTACTTTCAAAATAACTGATCAATAATGTCAAAAATGCTCCAAATCTTATAAAGAATAATATTGTGTAGACGAAGGTCTCCATCACTAAGACCCTTGCCTGCTCCTCTGTTTCTTCCAGCTGTTTTCACTGCTAGTTGGAGTCAGTTTGAAGGCACTTGAAGCATCCACATCTTTTTACTAGTAACAGAGGTCTTCCTTCTCCACTGCCTGAGGGAAGATTTCACAGCGTGTGCTCTTTCCTGAAAGGAGACCGTGTAGCATCTGCTGTGTTTCTATCTTGACTGGGTTGATGTGGTTCAGAAAAAGATCAGTGGCATAACCTGGGTGTTTGAAGAGGTAGGAACTTCTTTAGACTGAGTCCTGCTCTTGATCTCTTTCTCAGTCTCTCAGAGAACCAAGATGAAGACCGCTGTTCCTGCCTAGTCCTCTGAGATTGCACAATGGAGTAACCAGGATTGCCATTAGGAAACACTAAGATGCCCTTTAGGAATCCTGGGAGGAACAGCAATGTTTGGGGATGGATTAGATGCTTTCACAACATTCTTTGTGTGAGAAGTCTTAGGAACTAGATGGTACCTGCTGGAGTAAGAGAATTATCTAAGGAATATGTGACTTAGAACAGTTCTACCAACATAATGTTATACTTGCTTTTCTTTCTCCATGAATTACTAATGGATTCCAATATATTTTACCGATAAATTCTGTGGGTTGTCACTTATGTTTGGTAAGTTGAAGGAGGATGAGGGTTTCTTAAGAAAAAGGTGCTTAATGAAGTTGCTGACTTAGAAAGAGGGATAATTCTTGATAACAGAGAAAGTGAATAAAGGACAAATGGTCCTCATTTTTTTGAAATAATGGATATTTTCATTTTACAAATGGAAGAATTTGTAGCAAACTGAATCTCTGAATCTCTCTGAAAATCATGTAATATCTACATGAGAGTTTGCTAGATTTTACTTAGAAACTAGTGATAGTGGTTATCTAGGAGAGAAGCTGACTGTCTGGGGAATGAGTAGAAGAGAGGCTAAGTAAGCCATGAGGCAGAAAAGAAATCATCAGCAAATATGCATGCTTGAAGAGTTAAAGAACAGTGCCTCTAAAATTCCAAAGGAAAATATTTTTTGAACCTACAATGTTACATGTAGCCATACTATTAGTCAAATATGAATAAAGTAATGTAATTTCCACAAATATATTTTCTGATAGCTTCTTGAGGTTTTGCTCCAACAAAACAAAGGTAAAAACCCAAAGTGAGAAAGACTTAAAATGCAAAAAAAAGAAAAAAGAAAAAAAGCTTTGGACATAATTGAGAGTAATAAGAGAATGAAAGTCCTAGGGCGACAAGTGTTGGGGGAAACCCACAGATCAACAAGATTCAACTGAGACACTTTTTCAAGGGTACCAGAAATTATATTTCCAGTTGGAAACTGTATCTAATATAAAGACAGAAAGAATGACGGGCCAGTTAATTTAAAGATATACAGTAGTCAATACTGTGGTGGTAACTGATTATCACTCTACTCTCTGGAAAGGAAAAAATTGTATGTGTAGACATTGCTATTCACGGCATAACAACTACACATACTATACATTCATTACATTGAACTTTTAAAAATTTTATTTATTTTTAGTTGGAGGGCAATTGCTTTACAGTGTTGTGCTGGCTTCATACAGTAACATCAATCAGCCGCAGGTGTCCATATGTCTCCTCCCTCTTTGACCTCCCCGCCCCCTCCCACGCCGTCCCATCTCTCTAGGTTGTCACGGAGCACCAGGTTGAGTTCCTTGTGTCATACAGCAAATTCCTGCTTTCTTTCTATTTTCGGTGTGGCAATGTATGTTTCCATGTTCCTCTCTCTATTCATCCCATCCTCTCCTTTCCCCACTGTGACAAGTCTGTTCTCTATGTCTGCATCTCTCTTGCTACCTTGCAACTAGGTTCATCCATGTCATTTTTCTAGATTCCATATATATGCATCAAGATATGATATTTGTTTTTCTCTTTCAGACTTGCTTCACTCTGTATAACAGACTCTAACTTCATCCACCTCACAGCATTGACTTAAATTTGTTCCTTTTAATGTTGAGTAATACCTCAACTTATTTCAGAGAAGGCAGTGGCACCCCACTCCAGTACTCTTGCCTGGAAAATTCCATGGATGGAGGAGCCTGGTAGGCTACAGTCCATGGGATCACAAGGAGACAGAAAGGACTGAGCTACATCACTTTCACTTTTCACTTTCATGCATTGTAAAAGGAAATGGCAACCCACTCCAGTATTCTTGCCTGGAGAATCCCAGGGATGGGGGAGCCTGGTGTGCTGCTGTCTATGGGGTCGCACAGAGTCGGACACGACTGAGTGACTTCACTTTGTATGGTGTTAGGGAGTTTTCTAATTTCATTCTTTTACATATAGCTGGCCAGTTTTCCCAGCACCACTTATTGAATAGACTATCTTTTCTCCTTTGTATATTCTTGCCCCCTTTGTCAAACATATGGTGTCCATAGGTGCATGGGTTTATCTGGGCTTCTATCTTGTTCCTTTGGTCTATATTTCCGGTTTTGTACCACTACCATACTGGCTTGATGACTGTAGCTTTGTAATACTACACATTTTTAAATTAATCTTAGTTATTAACATTTTAAATCACTTTCTCAAGTCCAGGCAATCCACCAACAATTAATCAAGTCCTGATTTGTAGCATTGTCCAACAGTTGTCCCTCATAAGCTTGAAAGAACACACAACTTGCAGTGCCAGCAGACTGTAAATTCCCAAAAGAAAGAGAGAGAGAGGAACAGGAAGAAGAGACAAAGAAGATAGAGGAACAGAAGAAGGGGAGGGCAAGGAGTGGGAAGAGGAGACAACTTAAGATGCCAAAGCAAAAATCTAATACAGGAAAGACATAGGCTAACTATGGTGCAAACTGTAAGATTATCTCAACTGTAAGGAGAAAAGTGCTGCTTCTTTAAGTGGCATAGGGGCCAAGGCATTTAATTCATAGATTAAAAAGTAACCACACTGACAAGATATGCTTTCTTAGCAGTTCTGATGCACTTGCAGTAACATCTGATCCTCATTGTGCTTTCTGTGAGCTGACACAGTTCTAAATGCTTTATATATACAAGCTAACCTTTAAAATGAGTATTATTATTATTCCCACTTTTAAAGTGAAGAAAATGAAACCTTAAAATGAGACACAGAGACATTAAGCAAATTACCCAAGATCATACAGTTGTTAAGTAGCAGAACCATGGAGTGAACTCAGGAAGGCTGGCTATAGGATCTGTGATCTCTGAGACATAATTGTGGTCACTTCCAGTGGAGAAGGTATGAGATGCAAATTAATTAGGAAACCCGGGTCTTTTGAAGGGTTGGTAATGTTCTTTTTTCTTACCTTCATCTTTCTTGATAATAAAGAGATCAATCTCTAATTATCTACTTCATACACCAAGCTTTATGA
>NW_011494953.1:698198-702015 GCF_000754665.1 Bison bison bison | reverse complement strand
AACCCAGTCCAGTGTTCTTGCCTGGAGAATCCCAGGGACAGGGGAGCCTGGTGGGCTGCCGTCTATGGGGTCGTACAGAGTCGGACATGACTGAAGCGACTTAGCAGCAGCAGCAGTAAAGAATTACATAAAGTTGAGACTCTGAACAGCATCGTATGGCTGGAAAACTGTGAATGAATTATCAAAATCTTTGATACATCTTTCAGATCCAATGTCGTCAACCCCATTTGGAGACATTGTCTCTCTGATGACTGTTCTCCCTGTAGTTACTCTGCCCTGCCTCAGCACTCGCCATGTCCTCTCACTGGTACAATATACCCCAGATACTCAAGGCTCACTCTTCTCTTCACTCAAGTCTTTGCCGTAAAAGCCACTTTGGAAGAGCTTTTCTACACAGTGTCTCCAACATACCCCCTATATCACTATCATTTGCCTTGTATGTGCATGTGTGTGTGTGCGCATGTGTGTGTGTTTGTGCAAAATCCCTTCAAGAGTTTAGATGGAAAAAGGACTTTAGTCACCATCCTCATGTCCCAGGCACATAAGAGACTGCCTGGCATTTGTTA
Source organism: Bison bison bison (assembly GCF_000754665.1). Taxonomy (NCBI): domain Eukaryota; kingdom Metazoa; phylum Chordata; class Mammalia; order Artiodactyla; family Bovidae; genus Bison; species Bison bison. The sequence goes on along the minus strand of NW_011494953.1, from coordinate 701,449 downwards.
ATAATTGGGAAACATTTGTGATTACATTAATTTCTATGAGTACACTGAGTTGAATAGAGTCTGCCTACTGGTTTTACAAACAAGGAACTGGAGACTGAGCGAATTCAACTCTTTTCAGGGTCTTCAAAATAGACAAAGATAGAAACAAGACTGAAACCGATGAAAGAATTCTTTGATGGATCCAGTCCCAAAGACATATTTCACACAAAGCTGAACTCAGAGATGGAAAAGTCTAATTCTGATAATCCAATGGGAATGAAAAGGAACACTCAGAAGAATACTTGTAGTTGACAGAAGAGATGAAAAACACTATATGCAAAAGAAAAATTAAACGAAAAGACATACATAATGGACTATGAATATGCTTTATTGGAGAAGCAAAAGAATAGACACACTAATTGCTCACGGGTTAGAGATCACAATGTGGATTACAGACGGGCACATGGCAAAAACAGATCAAGCAATGATTCTGCTGCTCTTCTTCCAACAACGTGGTGTCAGCTTCAGGAAGCAAGACTTTCCTCTGTCAGCTGTTGGTTGAGGAGGGAGATTAAGGAAGATACAGTCTGTCACCATGGCCGAAGGGAGGACAGTGGAAGAGCCTGGATCTTGTTTCTTGGTCCAGATGAAATCTGGTGCTGTTACTTCCACTTGGGTGGACACTTCTGATCGCATGGTGGGCATGGTGGTCCAGGAGGCCATTTCTTCTGGCTCAGTGGAGGTGGGCATGGATTAGGTGGGCAAGGCTCATGGCACTTGGGTGGGCACACTACTGGAGGTGGATGGCAGGGCTCCTTGCACTGATGGTGATGCTGATGCTGATGTTGATGTGGATGTGGATGGGGATGTGGATGAGGATGTGGATCCCAGTGCTGAGACATCCTTCCTGGGTCTCAAGGAATCTGAAATAGAAACAGACAACTTTCTTAATAACTGTGAGTCCAGTTGGTAGCACATTTAGCTGAGCTAACAACCCTCCTATCACTAAGGACTCTTCTGGATTCCTAATACAGACTTTATGGTTTTTTTATAGCTTCTTCACCCTTCTTTTCAAGTATCTCTTGCCCTCAGATCTTCAGTCTTTTCTGGTTAGTCTCTCCTATCACTTTCTAAAACAAAATTACCTACACAGGTGTTGTACAAATACAAACATACTCTGAAGAAGAATCTGGGTAATAAACTTGTAGCCAACCCCCAAACAAATCTCTACTTATTTCTCCCATGAGGTCTTGGTTGCTGGCAAGCTGACCGGACTGTAGGCTTCTGAGTCAAAATGCAAGGACCCAAACCAGACACTCAATGGGACTGAATGCTTAGAAGGGGGCATTTGGAACTAATGTGTGCTGTGCTATGACACAGTATCTCATCCCCCTTACTCTGTCTCAGGTTAAGACTGTGCTTGACTCCATTTTCTCCTCACATTTAAGATTGCATTCATGACCACATACCAAAAATTTACCCCTAAATCCTCATTATCTTATTTTTCCCATAGAGAGCACTAATTGCTTCAATTAAAGCCACTTAGATGCTCCGATTAAACCCTACCACCCAAGTTCCCAAAAGATCTCTAAGAGTTGTGCTCACCAGAGGCTCCAAAGAAGACCTATGACCATCACGACAATGACAGCATTGTGCCGGAGACTCCTTTTATAAGGACCAGGCGGCTCCACCCAGGGGGAACATCCCAGGACTGGCATGATGCACTTGTTTCCCACCCCAAATACCACGTGCTTGCAATCTCAAAAATCAATGCCCCAGTCATACTGATACCACACAGTTCCCTTGTCCATGGACTTGCTCACCCTTCATTGAGGAATTACAGAGTGATTCATTTGAGACTTTGTCTCATACTTCCTCTACCAGTGTCATGCGCCATAGGAAATATGAGGAATGCTTGAGAATGGTGCTGTTCTTCCATAGTTAGAGATGTTGCTTCCCCCTCTTGCCAGCTCCCTAAGCATCTGGTGCATAAAACTTACTACCCCATTCCATTTCATCTGTCAACACCCAGCTTTTTGTCCATTGATGACAGAGACCAGGGTTTACTAATTGCACATATTTTAACTCCTACCTCCAGCTTTTCTAAATTTGCCTTGTATCGTATACAGCTTCTTGACAATTAAGTGACTTAAACCTGACCACAAAATGTACCTTGATTTTTTTTTCTAATTTTATTTTATTTTTAAACTTTACATAATTGTATTAGTTTTGCCATTTATCAAAATGAATCCGCCACAGGTATACATGTGCTCCCCATCCCGAGCCCTCCTCCCTCCTCCCTCCCCACACCATCCCCCTGGGCCGTCCCAGTGCACCAGCCCCAAGCATCCAGCTTCGTGCATCGAACCTGGACTGGCAACTCGTTTCCTACATGATATTTTACATGTTTCATTGCCATTCTCCCAAATCTTCCCACCCTCTCCCTCTCCCACAGAGTCCATAAGACTGTTCTATACATCAGTGTCTCTTTTGCTGTCTCGTACACCGGGTTATTGTTACCATCTTTCTAAATTCCATATATATGCGTTAGTATACTGTATTTATGTTTTTCCTTCTGGCTTACTTCACTCTGTATAATAGGCTCCAGTTTCATCCACCTCATTAGAACTGAATCAGATGTATTCTTTTTAATGGCTGAGTAATACTCCATTGTGTATATGTACCACAGCTTTCTTATCCATTCATCTGCTGATGGACATCTAGGTTGCTTCCATGTCTTGGCTATTATAAACAGTGCTGCGATGAACATTGGGGTACACGTGTCTCTTTCCCTTCTGGTTTCCTCAGTGTGTATGCCCAGCAGTGGGGTTGCTGGATCATAAGGCAGTTCTATTTCCAGTTTTTTAAGGAATCTCCACACTGTTCTCCATAGTGGCTGTACTAGTTTGCATTCCCACCAAAAGTGTAAGAGGGTCCCCTTTTCTCCACACCCTCTCCAGCATTTATTATTTGTAGACTTTTGGATCGCAGCCATTCTGACTGGTGTGAAATGGTACCTCATAGTGGTCTTGATTTGCATTTCTCTGATAATGAGTGATGTTGAGCATCTTTTCATGTGTTTGTTAGCCATCTGTATGTCTTCTTTGGAGAAATGTCTATTTAGTTCTTTGGCCCATTTTTTGATTGGGTCGTTTATTTTTCTGGAGTTGAGCTGTAGGAGTTGCTTGTATATTTTTGAGATTAGTTGTTTGTCAGTTGCTTCATTTGCTATTATTTTCTCCCATTCTGAAGGCTGTCTTTTCACCTTGCTA
>NW_011494953.1:694969-697411 GCF_000754665.1 Bison bison bison | reverse complement strand
GGCTCCCCCACCCCTGGGATTCTCCAGGCAAGAACACTGGAGTGGGTTGCCATTTCCTTCTCCAATGTATGAAAAGTGAAAAGTGAAAGTGAAGTCACTCAGTCGTGTCCAACTGTTAGCGAACCCATGGACTGCAGCCCACTAGGCTCCTCCGTCCTTGGGATCTTCCAGGCAAGAGTACTGGAGTGTGGTGCCATAGAACCCATTGATTATTTATTAGTGTAATTTGGTCACCTACAGTAACACTTCAGCTAGTAATATTTACTATGCCTTTCAGGGGAAAAGTTGAGTACCTTGGCTATCAGTTCAGTTCAGTACAGTACAGTCACTCAGTCATGTCTGACTCTTTGTGACCCCATGAATCTGCAGTACCGCAGGTTTCCCTGTCTGTCACCAGCTCTCAGAACTTGCTCAAACTCATGTCCATCGAGTTGGTGATGCCATCCAAGCATCACATCCTCTGTCATCCCCTTTTCCTCCTGTCTTCGGTCTTTCCCATCATCAGGATCTTTTCCAGTAAGTCAGTTCTTCACATCAAGTGGCCAAATTATTGGTGCTTCAGCCTCAGCATCAGTCCTTCCAATGAATATTCAGGACTGATTATCTTTACTATTGACTGGTTGGATATCCTTGCAGTCCAAGGGACTCTCAAGGGTCTTCTGCAACACCACAGTTCAAAAGCATCAATTATCTGGTGCTCAGCTTTCTTTATGGTCCAATTCTCACACCCATATATGAATAACTACCAGAAAAAACATAGTGTTGACTAGGTGGGCCTTTGTCGACAAAGTAATGTTTCTGCTTTTTAATATGCTGTCTAGGTTGGTCATAGCTTTTCTTCCGAGGAGCAAGTGTCTTTTAATTTCATGGCTGCAGTCACCATCTGCAGTGATCTGGAGACGTAGAAAATAAAGTCTCTTACTGTTTCCATCGTTTCCCCATCTTTTTGCCATGAAGTGATGGGACCAGATGCCATGATCTTAGTTTTCTGAATGTTGAGTTTTAAGCCAACTTTTTCACTCTCCTCTTTCACTTTCATCAAGAGGCTCTTTAGTTCTTCACTTTCTGCCATAAGGATGGTGTCATCTGCATATCTGAAGTTATTGATATTTCTCTCAGCAATCTTGATTCCAGCTTCTGCTTCATCCAGCCCAGCATTTCTCATGATGTACTCTGCATATATGTCAAATAAGCCTTGTGACAATATGCAGGCTTTCCCAATTTTGAGCCAGTCCATTGTTCCATGTCTGGTTCTAACTGTTGTTTCTTGACCTGCATACACATTTCTCAGGAGGCAAGTAAGGTGGTCTGGTATTCTCATCTTTTTAAGAATTTTCCCCAATTTATTTTGATTACACAGTCAAAAGCTTTAGCATAGTCAATGAAGCAGAAGTAGATATTTTTGGAATTCTCTTCGCTTTTATATGATCCAACAGATACTGGGAATTTGATCTCTGGTTCCTCTGCCTTTACAGTTCTTTTTTAAAATTAATTACTTTATTTTAATTGGATGATAACTTTACAACATTATGGTGTTTTTTGCCGTACACTGAATCGGCATGAATCAGCCAGGATGCACATGTGTCCACCTGTCCTGAACTCCCCTCCCAGCTCCCTCCCCATCCCATCCCTCTCGGTTGTCCCAGAGCAACGGCCTTGAATGGCCTGCTTCATGCATCGAACTTGCACTAGTCATCTATTTTACATGTGGTAATATACATGTTTCAATGATATTCTGTCAAATCCTCCCACCCTTGTCTTCTCCCACATAGTCAAAAGTCTATTCTTTACATCTGTGTTTCTTTTGCTGCCTTGCATATAGGATCATCATTATTGTCTTTCTAAATTCCATATATATGTGTTAATATACTGTATTGGTGTTTCTCTTTCTGACTTACTTCACTCTGCATAATAGACTCCAGTTTCATCCACCTCTTTAGGACTGACTCAAATGTGTTCTTTTTTAAAGCTGAGTACTATTCCATTGCATATATGTAACACAACTTCCTTATCCATTTGTCTGCTGCTGGACATCTAGGTTGCTTCATGTCCTACCTATTATAAACAGTGCTGCCATGAACATTGGGGTACATGTGTCTCTTTCAATTCTAGTTTCCTCGGTGTGTGTGCCCAGCAGTGGGATTTCTCGGTCATATGGCAGTTCTATTCCCAGTTTTTAAAAGCATCTCCACACTGTTCTCCAGAGTTGCTGTACCAGTTTGCATTCCCATCAACACTGTAAGAGGGTTCCCTTTTCTCCATACCCTCTCCAGCATTTATTGTTATAGACTTTTTGATGATGGCCATTCTGACTCACGTGAGATGATACCTCATTGTGGTTTTGATTCGTATTTATCTAGCAATGAGTGATGGAGAAGGCAATGGCACCCCACTCCAGTACTCTTGCCTGGAAAATCCCATGGATGGAGAAGCCTGGTAGGC
>NW_011494953.1:694059-694869 GCF_000754665.1 Bison bison bison | reverse complement strand
CATGGGGTCGCTAAGAGTCAGACACGACTGAACGACTTCACTTTCACTTTTCACTTTCCTGCATTGGAGGAGGACATGGCAACCCACTCCAGTGTTCTTGCCTGGAGAATCCCAGGGACGGGGGAGCCTGGTGGGCTGCTGTCTATGGGGTCGCACAGAGTCGGACATGACTGAAGTGACTTAGCAGCAGCAGCAGCAGCAGTAATGGGTGATGTTGAGCATCTTTACATGTGTTTGTTAGCCATCTGCATGTCTTCTTTGGGGAATTGTCTGTTTAGTTTTTTTGCCCACTTTTTGACTGGGTTGTTTGTTTTTATAGTATTGAACTTCATGAGCTGTTTGTATGTTTTGGAGATTAATTCTTTGTCAGTTGTTTCATTTGTTATTATTTTCTCCTGTTCTGAAGGCTGCCTTTTCACCTTGTTTATAGTTTCCTTCAAGGTGCAAAAACTTTTAAATTTACTTAGGTCCCATTTGTTTATTTGTTTATTTTTTAATTTCTATGTCTCTGGGAAGTGGGTCATAGAGGATCTTGCTGTGATTTACATCAGAGAGTGTTCTGCCTATATTTTCTTCTAAGAGTCTTATAGCTCCTGGTCTTACATTTAGATCTTTAATCCATTTTGTGTTTATTTTTGTGTATGGTGTCAGAAAATGTTCCACTTTCATTGTTTTACACATGGTTGACCAGTTTTCCCAGCACCAGTTGTTAAAGAGATTGTCTTTTTTCCAATGTATATTTTTGCCTCCTCTGCCAAAGATAAAGTATCTATAGGTGCATGGATTTATCTCTAGTCTATTTTGTTCCAT
>NW_011494953.1:688650-693167 GCF_000754665.1 Bison bison bison | reverse complement strand
GAAATGCTTTCAGCTTTTTGCCATTGAGAATAATGTTTGCTGTGGGTTTATCATATATGGCTTTTATTATGTTGAGGTACATTCCTTCTATGCCTACTTTCTGGAAAGTTTTTTTTTTTTTAATCATAAATGGGTGTTGAATTTGGTTAAGGCTTTCTCTGCATCTATTGAGATAATCATGTGGTTTTTATCTTTCAATTTGTTAATGTGGTGTATAACATTAATGAATTTGCAAATATTGAAGAATCTTTGCACCCCTGGAATAAATCTTTTAAATATGTTGTTGGATTCTGTTTGCTAAAATTTTGTTGAGGATTTTTGTATCTATGTTCATCAGTGATATTGGCCTGTACTTTTTTTTGTGACGTACTTGTCTGATTTTGGTGTAGGGTGATGGTGAGCTCATAGAATGAGTTTGGGAGTTTACCTTCCTCTGCAATTTTCTGGCAGAGTTTGGATAGAATAGGTGTTAGCTCTTCTCTAAATTTTTGGTAGAACTCACCTGTGAAGCCATCTGGTCCTGGGCTTTTGTTTATTGAAAGGATTTTGATTACAGTTTTTATTTCCGTGCTTGTGATACATCTGTTCAGATTTTTTATTTCTTTCTGGTTCAGTTTTGGAAGGTTATGCTTTTTTTAAGAATTTGCCCATTCCTTCCAAGTTGTCCATTTTATCAGTATAATGTTGCTCATGATAGTCTCTTATGATCTTTCATATTTCTGTGTTGTCTGTTGTGATTTCTCCATTTTTATTTCTGATTTCGTTGATTTTATTCTTCTCCCTTTTTTCCTTGATGAGTCTGGCTAGTGGTTTGTCTATTTTATTTACCTTCTTAAATAACCAGCTTTTAATTTTATTGATCTTTGCTATAGATTTCCTTCATTTCTTTTTCATTTATTTCTGCTCTGTTTTTTTATAATTTATTTCCTTCTACTAACTTTGGGGTTCTTATGTTCTTCTTTTTTCTAGTTGCTTTAAATGTCAAGTTAGATTGTTTACTGTTTCTCTTGTTTCTTGAGGTAGGCTTGTATTGCTATGAACCTTCTTCTTAACACTGCTTTTACTGAATCCCATAGGTTTTGTGTTGTTGTGTTTTCATTTTCATTTGTTTCTTGCACATTTTGATTTCCTTTTTGATTTCTTCCATGATGCTGGTTATTCAGAAGCATGTTGTTTAGTCTCCACATGTTTGTGTTTTTTATAGTTTTTTTCCCCCTGTAGTTGATATCTAATCTTATCACACCGTGATCAGAAAAGATGCATGAAATCATTTAATTTTTAAAAAATTTACAAAGACTAGATTTGTGGCCTAGGATGTGATCTATCTTGAAAAATATTCCATGTGCACTTGAGAAAAAATTGAAATCCATTGTTTGGGGGTAAAATGCCCTGTAGATATCAACTAGGTCTAACTGGTCCATTGTATCATTTAAGTCTTGTGTTCCTTGCTAATTTTCTGTTTGGTTGATCTATCCATAGGTGTGAGTACTGTATTAAAATTCCCCACTATTATTGTGTTACTGCTAATTTGCCTTTCATACTTGTTAGTATTTGCCTTATGTATTGAGGTGCTTTTATGTTGGTGCATATATATTTATAATTGTTATATCTTCTTCTTGGATTCATCCTTTCGTCATTATGTACTGTTTTTCTTTGTCTCTTATCATGGTGTTTGTTTTAAAGTCTGTTTTATCTGATATGAGTATTGCTACTCCTGCTTTCTTTTGGTCTCCATTTTCATGAAATATCTTTTTCCAGCCCCTCACTTTCGGTCTGTGTGTGTCCCTGGGTTTGAGGTGGGCCTCTTTTATACAGCATATATAGGGGTCTTGTTTTTGTATACATTTGATCAGTCTTTGTCTTTTGGTTGGAGCATTTAACCCATTTATACTTAAGGTGATTATTGATAAGTATTTACCATTTACTTTGTTGTTTTGGGTTCGAGTTTATACATCCTTTCTGTGTTTCCTGTCTAGAAGAGATCCTTTAGCATTTGTTGAAGAGCTGAATTTGGTGAAGTTTGGTGAAATGATGATCACCAGTCATCATTTAGTGATGCTGAATTCTCTCAGCTTTTACTTGTCTGTAAAGCTTTTGATTTTTCCTTCATATTTCAACCAGATCCTTGCTGGGTAGAGTAATCTTGGTTGTAGGTTTTTCTCTTTCATCACTTTAAGTATGCCCTGCCACTCTCTTCTGGCCTGAAGAGTTTCTATTAAAGGATAAGCTGTTATCTTTATAGGGATCCCCTTATGTATTATTTATTGCTTTTCTCTTGCTGCTTTTAATATTTGTTTTTGGTTTGATCTTTTTTAGTTTGACTAGTATGTGTCTTGGGATGTCTTGGGGTGTTTAATATGTGTCTTGGGGTGTTTCCCGTTTTAAGGAAGTTTTCGACTATTATCTCCTCAAGTATTTTCTCATGCCCTTTCTTTGTGTCTTCTTCTTCTGGGACTCCTATGATTTGAATATTGGGCATTTAACATTGTCCCAGAGGTCTATGAGGTTGTCCTCATTTCTCTTAATTCTTTTTCCTGTTTTCCTCCCTGCTTCATTTATTTTCCATTCTATTTTCCACCTCACTTGTCCTCTCTTCTGCCTCAGCTATTCTGCTGTTGGTTTCCTCCAGAGTGTTTTTAATCTCAGTTATAGTATTGTTCATTATTGATTATCTCTTCTCTGTTTATTTATAGGTCCTTGTTAAACATTTCTTGCATCTTCTCAATCCTTGTCTCTAGTCTATTTATCTGTACCTCCATTTTGTTTTCAAGACTTTGGATCATCTTTACTATCATTATTCTGAATTCTTTTTTGGGTAGACTTCATATCTCCTCTTTTGTTAGATTTGGTGGGTTTTTATCATGATACTTCACCTGCTGAATATTCCTCTGCCTTTCATTTTGTTTAGATTGCTATGTTTGGGGTGCCCTTTCTGCAGGCTGGAAGATCATGGTTCCTCTTAATTGTGGAGTCCACTCCCTGTGGGTAGGTTGGATTAGTGGCTTGTCAAGGTTTCCTGGTTGGGGGAGCTTGCATCTGTGTTATGGTGAGTGGAGCTGGATCTCTTCTCTTTGGAGTGCAATGAAGTGCCTAGTAGTGAGTTTTGGGGGTGTTTATGGGTTTGGTATGGCTTGGGGCAGCCTGTTTTTTAATGTTCAGGGTTTTGTTCCTGTTTTCCTGGAGAATTAGCATGGTATGTCTTGCACTGGAACTTGCTGGCTCTTGGGTGGAACTTGGTTTCAGTGTAGGTATGGGGACTTTTGGGTGAGCTCTTGACTTATGTGTTCCCTGGAGTCAGAATTTCTCTGATGTTCTAAAGTTCTGGAGTTGAGCCTCTTGCCTCTGAGTTTTGGTCCTTCTCTTACAGTAGCCTCAAGACTTCTCCATCCATACAGGATAGAAGGTAAAACCCCTATGTTAATGGTGAAACAACTCTCCACATCCAGGAACAGCCAGAGAGATTCACAGAGTTATATAGAGAAGAGAAGAGGGAGGAAAGATATAGAAATGACCCAGGGGAAAAAGGGGAGAGTCAAAAGGGGAGAAAACAATCAAGCCAGTAACCAAATCCCTAAGTGACAATGTATACTGAAGACTAGATTCTTAAAGGTACACAATTGATAGCAAATATCAAAAAGCAAAATTAAAAACCTAAAATAGAGTTTAGAATCTCAAAAATATTATATAAAAATACAAAACAAAATTTATCACTAAAATTAAATATATATATATATATATATATATATGGTAATTTGTCGTGGGGACCAGCCCCGGCTGATCCAGGGTATTCGAAGGAGAGACGGCATAGGCGACCTATTTATTTAAATATTTATCAAAGATATAAAGAGTAATAGAATGAGGATAGCTCAGTGAGGAAATTCAGTGGAGAAAAGAGGCTGAATAATTCAGCCAGAAGGTAAGAGAAAGAACAACATGGTGAGACCAAGTTTCGGTGAACAAGGCCCGCACTTTATTTTCCAAAGTAGTTTTTATACCTTAAGTTATGCATAGAGGATAATGGGGAAAGGGGTAGAGTCATGCAGCAAGCCAGGCTTTCTTCCTGCAAACTTATCATATGCAAAAGCTTAGGTGATTTGCATCATCTTCTGGCCCGGAGGCCTGTTAACATTTTAAGACCCTTTCTTCAGAAAACTTATTTTTCTCTAAAGGTGATTGGCCAGGAGCCACCCTCCAAAAGCATTAGATAAAGTTGCATTCCTACAGAGCAAAGGTGTGGTGGGCTATAACAAGAAAAAGAATTAACTCAAGGGTCCCAGGTTACAAACATTAAAGCTACTACTCACACCAATTATATTAATCAATACACTGCCAGGGACACAGCAGGTAAGGGATATGGAAACTTAGCAGCAAACATTGGCCCAACAAGTGAAAATCCCTTCACCAATACAATTTCTAATCAATCTTTTAACTACTCAAAAGAATCTGTGTTTAGACAGTTTAGAACATCTCCTGCCTCTCACAGTTGGGAGGCTCTGAACAATCACATGTGGCCGGAA
>NW_011494953.1:667849-688226 GCF_000754665.1 Bison bison bison | reverse complement strand
TGTTTTTAAAAAAATAAGTTTTTTTTTTTTTTTTTTAAATTTTAGAAAGGTGATAGTAGGCTATAGTGCTCTTGCCTGGAAAATCCCATGGATGGAGGAGCCTGGTAGGCTGCAGTCCATGGGGTCGCTAGGAGTCGGACACGACTGAGCGACTTCACTTTCACTTTCCACTTTCATGCACTGGGGAAGGAAATGGTAAGCCACTCCAGTGTTCTTGCCTGGAGAATCCCAGGGATGGGGGAGCCTGGTGGGCTGCAGTCTCTGGGGTTGCACAGAGTCAGACACGACTGAAGCGACTTAGCAGCAGCAGTAGCAGCAGGCTATATAAATGAAAGTTAATGGAGTAATAAACAACTAAAATTTAAAAATCTTTAAAAATTAAGAAGTGGTAATAGTAAAAATATATCTAGAAATTTCTCTGGAGCTGATGTGAGCAGTGAGGGGTCATTTCAGTATCAGATAGTCCTTTGTTCCAGCTTGTATTTTTTCTCAAGATCTATAGCTGCCCCTCAAATGCAGTCTCAGCATTAACTTCAGGGTTTTAATCTGTTGCGCCTGTCACTTCCGGGGTGGTTCCTCCTCCTTCGTTTAGTTGGCTTCCTCCATTTGCAAGTCTCTTCAGTGTGTGCCCTGACACGAGGTGGCAAAGGTGGCCGCTTGTTTAGGCTCACTCGTTCAGTTGTGCTGGGGAGAGGGAGGAAACCTGCAAACAAACACCACTGGCATGTTGGGGAGTGTTTGCAGTGCATGGACCATGCTGGGTTTGCCACAGCCCAAGGGAGCATGCACTTTCTGTGTCCACACTGCTCAGGCTCCAGGGTGCTCTGTAAGGGGACGGTCCCAATTGGGCCCTGCTTTTTATGTACTTCCCTGGTCTAAACCTCTCAGGTTCTTGGGTGCACTGCAAGGGGATAGACCCAGATGGGCTGTGTGTTTTGTGCCCTTCCCAGGTCCAAGCCACTCAGGTGACTGGGTGCTTGGCCAGCACACTCTCTCAGGTGGGCCATGCATCTTATGCACCTCCCTAGTCCCGGTCACTCAGTTTCCTGAGTGTGCTATGAAGGCACAATCCCAGGTGTATTATGTGTTTCCTCTGGGGAGCTGATCTCAGACTGTGACACTCCTGGCAGATATGAACCATCCAGGATGCTAGGAAGATGTGATTAGCAACTGGCAGCCTTCTCACAGTTTGGTGGAAACTGTGGTCTCTGGGGCCGGGATAGTAGCGGCCACTTGCCTTCTGGCTCTGACTGTGGCACACCTGCCTCTCTGCCTCCAGGGAGGGTGGGCCTGAAATGGCATATAGCTACTCTCCTTTGGTATTCGCCAGGGCACAACCCTTTGTTCTATGAGCACACCAGTGGTCACCATGCAGCCATGGAATCTTTCAATGGAAAGGGGCTTGGTTTGTTGTTGTTGTTTTTTGTCTCTCTGGCCATCCCACGATTTGGGCTGCTATGTCACCTTAGCCCCTTCAGATTTTCCTCAGGGCACTCAAGGCCAGTCCTTACCCTAAGGACCAACAATGCAGCCCACGCCTCCCTGCCCAGCCCCCAGTCGCTGCTGGTGGATGTGAGTGGCTGAGCCACTTCTCTGTTAGTAGTTGCAGTTAGGCACATATTCTGTGCATTTTTTTCTATTACATTGCCCTCTGAGATTTCAAAGCACCCCACAGACACACCTATGAGAGGGTTTCCTATTGTGTGGAAACCTCCTCCATGACTCCCTCCCCAGGACGGGTCTCCATCCCTAAATCCTTTATCTCTGTTTTCATCTTTTATAATTTGTCCTACCTCCTTTTGATGAGATTGGGCTGCCTTTCTGGGTGCCTGGTGTCCTCCACCAGTGTTCAGAAGTTGTTTTGTGAAAGTTGCTCAACATTCAAATGATCTTTTGATGAATTTGTGGGGGAGAAAGTGGTCTTCCCATCCTATTCCTCCAGCATCTTGGGACCACCTCCCTCTGTGCCTTTTCTAAATCCAGCCTGAGCATCTGGAAGTTCTTGGTTCTTGTCCTGTTGAAGCCCAGCTTGGAGAATTTTCAGTATTACTTTGCTAGCATGTGAGATGAGTGCAATTGTGTGGTAGTTTGAACATTCTCTAGCATTGCCTTTCTTTGGGATTGGAATGAAAACTGACCTTTACCAGTCCTGTGGCCACTGTTGACTTTTCCAAATTTGCCAGCATATTGAGTGCAGCACTTTCAAAACATCATCTTTCAGGATTTGGAATAGCTCAGCTAGAATTCCATCACCTCCACTAGCTTTGTTCATAGTGATGCTTCCTAAGGCCCATTTTACTTCACATTCCAGGATGTCTGGCTCTAGGTGAGTGATCACACCATCGTGGTTATCTGGGTCATTAATATCTTTTTTGTATAGTTCTTCTGTGTATTCTTTCCACCTCTTCTTAATATTTTCTGCTTCTATTAGGTCCATACAATTTCTCTCCTTTATTGTGTCCATCTTTGCATGAAATGTTCCCTTGGTGTCTTTAATTTTCTTGAATATATCTCTAGTCTTGCCCATTCTATTTTTTTTTTTTTTTCTATTTATTTGCATTGATCACTGAGGAGGGCTTTCTTATCTCTCCTTGCTATTCGTTGGAATTCTGCATTCAGATGGTGTATTTTTTCTTTTCTCCTTTGCCTTTCACTTCTCTTTTCTCAGCTATTTGTAAGGCCTCCTCAGATAACCATTTTGCCTTTTTGCATTTCTTTTTCTTGGGAACGGTCTTGATCATTACCTCCTGTACAATGTTACAACCCCCCTTCCATGGTTCTTCAGGCACTCTATCAGATCTAATCCCTTGAATCTATTTGTCACTTTCACTTTGTCACTGTAAAAAAGTGTCACTTTGACACTTTTTCACTGTACAATCATAAGGGATTTGATTTAGGTCATACTGAATGGCCTAGTGGTTTTCCATACTTTCTTCAATTTAAGTCTGAATATAACAAAAAGGTGTTAATGATCTGAGCCACAGTCAACTCCCAGTCTTGTTTTTGCTGACTGTTTAGAGCTTCTCCATCTTCAGCTGCAAATAATATAATCAATCTGATTTTGGTATTGACCATCTAGTGATGCCCATGTGTAGAGTCATCTGTTGTGTTGTTGGAAAAGGGTGTTTGCTATGACCAGTGCATTCTCTTGGCAAACCCTGTTAGCCTTTGCTCTGCTTCATTTTGTATATCTATAGGTGCCTGTACTTTATGACATTAAACATTTCCCAACCTCCCTACAGATCAGTTCACTTTCACAGTTAGTAATTAGAGATAAAAACTATACCTGCCTCCACATTTGGCTACAAAAGCAATAGGATGGCTAATAAGAGGCACATTACACAGTCTGTCTTATGGACTTATGAGCACCCATATATCTGAAAGATGTTAATTTCCAAAATATATAAGAAACTTCTACAACATCATAGCAAACATTTTTAACAACCTTAGTTTTAGATAAGCAAGGGACTTGAATAAAGTTCTCTTTAAAGAAGACATATAAATAACCACAGGTACATGAAAAGGAGTTTAATATCACTACTGATCAACGGGGAAATGCAAATCAAAAACACAATGACATATCACTTCACACCTGTTAGAATGACTATAATAAAAAATATATATACTAAGAAATTTTGGTGAGATTGTGAAGATATAACGAACCCTTGTACCTGTTAGTGGGATGGCGAAATGGTTCAACCATTATGGAAAATATGACGGCTACTCAAAAATTGAAAATAGAAAACATTGAATTACCATATGACTTACCCATTTCACATTTTATATTTATCCAACATCATCTAAATCAGGGTCTCGAAAACATTAGCATTTCCAATTTCATTTCAGCAGTACTCACAGTAGCCATGATGTGATAACAACTCAAGTGTCCATCAGAAGATGAAATGATAAATAAACTGTAGTGTATATATATGTGTATACACACACACACACACACACACACACACACACACACACGAGGATTATTATTCCTCCTTAAAGAGAAGGAAATTCTGCCATATGAGACAACATGAAGCAATCTGGAAGACATTATGCCAAGGGAGATAAGCCAGAAAAAGGAAGACAAATACTGCATGACTCCCCCTATATGAGGTATCAAAAACAATCAAACTCATTGAAGTAAAGAACAGAATAGTAGTTGCCAGAAACTTGGAAGAAAGGAAAACAGGATGTTGCTAATCAATAGGTATAATATTTCAGTCCTGCAAGGTGAACCAGTTTGAGACATCTGCTTACTATATAAAGCTTGTATATATAAAATACTATATACACTTTGTTGTATATCCACATTGTTGTATGGTAGAAACCAACAGAATATCATATAGCAATTACCCTCCAATTAAAAATACACTTAAGATATTGTTAAGAGAATACATCTCATGTTAAGTGTTCTTAACACAATCAGTTCAGTTCAGTTGCTTAGTCATGTTCAAGTCTTTGCAGCCCCATGGACTGCAGCATGCCAGGTCTCCCTGTCCATCACCAATTCCCGAAGTTTACTCAAACTCATGTCCATTGAGTTGGTGATGCCATCCAACCATCTCATCCTCTGTCATCCCCTTCTTCTCCTGCCTTCAATCTTTCCCAGCATCAGGGTCTTTTCCAGTAAGTCATTCTTCGCATCAGGTGGTCAAAGTATTGGAGGTTCAGCTTCAACATTAGTCCTTCCAATGAGCATTCAGGACTGATTTCCTTTAGGATGGATCTCCTTGCAGTCCAACGGACTATCAAGAGTCTTCTCCAACAACACAGTTCAAAACCATCAATTCTCCAGAGCTCAGCTTTCTTTATAGTCCAACTCTCACACCCATACATGACGACTGGAAAAACCATAGCCTTGACTAGATGGACCTTTGTTGGCAAAGTAATGTCTCTGCTGTTTAATATGCACTCTAGGTTGGTCATAACTTTTCTTGCAAGGAGCAAGTGTCTTTCAGTTTCATGGCTGCGGTCACCATCTGCAGTGATTTTGGAGCCCAAGAAAATAAAGTCTGTCACTGATTCCACTGTTTCCCCATCTATTTGCCATGAAGTTGTGGGACCAGATACCATGCTCTTAGTTATCTTAATGTTGTGTTTTAAGCCAACTTTGTCGTTCTCCTCTTTCACTTTCAACAAGAGGCTCTTTAGTTCTTCTTCACTTTCTGCCATGAGGGTGGTATCATTTGCATATCTGAGGTTATTGATATTTCTTAGCACAATAAAACTTTTAAAAAAGGAAATTGATAAAGCCTCTATAGAGAACAGTATGAAGATTCTTTAGAAAACTAGGACTAAAACTAACATATGGCCCAGCAATCTCACTTTTGGGCATAGGCTCTAAGAAAACCATAATTCAAAAAACATGTACCCAGTGTTCATTGCAGCACTATTTCCAATTGCAACCTAGATATCTATCAACACATTAATGGATAAAGAAGTTACATATATTTGCAATGCAATATTACTCAGCCATAAAAAGGAACAAATCTGAGTCAGTTAAACCTAAGTGGACATATCTAGAGCCTGTTGTACAGGGTGAAGTAAGTCAGAAAAGCAAATAACCTATATTAACACATATATATAGAATCTAGAAAAATGGAAGTGATGAACCTATTTTCAGGGCAGGAATAGAAATGCAGACTTACGGAATGGACTTGTGAACACAGCAGGAGAAACAATTTTGGGGACGAATTGAGAAAGTAGGATTAAAATATATGCATTGCCATGTACAGAATACATGACTGTTGGGAAACTGCTGAATAGCATATGGGCTCAGGGTTCTGCTCTGTGACCATCAGGAGAGGTCTGGGGCAGTGTGGTGGAAGTGAGGCAGAAGGAGAAGGGGTTATATGTGTACTTAAAGCTGATCCACATTGTTGTCTGGTAGAAACCAGCAGAATATCATATAGCAATTACCCTCCAATTAAAAATAAATTCTAAGAAAGGAAATGTGAGCTTGAAAAGGTAGGAAAACTAATAAGAATTATGAATAACTACTCACAATAACTATATAATGTTAAATACACCTCAAAATGTGATTGCAATAGTATTGTTTAGAAGGGCCCTATAAAACTCCTCTGTCTTCCACTCTCTCCCAGAGTTTGCTGAAAACCATGTCCATTGATTTGGTGATGCTACCCAACCATCTCATCCTTTCCCACCCCCTTTTCCTTTTGCTTTCCAGCTTTCCCAGATTCAGGGCCTTTACTAATGAGTCAGTCCTTCGCATTAGGTAGCCAAAGTATTGGAGCTTCAGCTTCAGCAACAGTCTTTCTGATGACTATTCAGCTTGATTCCTTTAGGATTGAGGGTTTGATCTTCTTGCAGTCCAAGAGACTCTCAAGAGTTTTCTCCAGCACCACAACTCAAAAGCATCAATTCTTCAGTGTTCAGCCTTCCTTTTGGAACAATTCTCACATCTGTACATGACTACTGGAAAAACCATAGCTTTGACTATACAAATCTTTGTGGGCAAAGTGATATCTCTGGTATTTAATAACATTGTCTATGTTTGTCATTGCTTTCCTTTCAAGGAACAAGCATCTTTTAATTTCATGGCTCCAGTGACAGTCTGCAGTGATTTTGGAGCACAAGAAAATAAAATCTGTTACTGCTTCCAATTTTTCCCCTATTTACCATGAAATGTTGTCATTAGATGCTGTGATCTTAGTTTTTTTATGTTGAGTTCCAAGCCACTCTCCTCTATCACCCTCATCAAGATTACTTCCTCTTCACCTTCTGCCATCATATGGGTATCACCTGCATATCCAAGGTTATTTTTCCCAGGAATCTTGGTCAAACTTGTGATTCTTCCAGCCTAGCATTTTCCATGATGTACTCTGCATGTAAGTTAAATACACAGCCAATTTTGAACCAGTCCTTTGTTCCATGTCCTGTTCTAACTGTTGTTCTTGACTTGCACACAGGTTTCTCAGGAGACAGGTAAGGTGGTCTGGTACTCCAGTCTCATGAAGAATTTTCCAGTTTGTTTTGATCCACAGATTCAAAGGCTTTATCATAGTGAATGAAGCATAAGTAGATATATTTCTGGAATTCCCTTGATCTATCCATGATCCAATGATGGTTGGCAATTTGACATCTGGTTCTTTTGACTTTTTAAACTCAGCTTGTATGTTTTGAAGATTTTGGTTCACATTCTACTGAGGCCTAGCTTGAAGGATTTTGAGCACAATCTTGCTACCATGTGAAATGAGTACAATTGCATGGTAGTTTGAACATTCTTTGGGATTGGAATGAAAACTAAACTTTTCTAGTCTGGTGGCCACTGCTGTGCTTTCCAAATTTGCTGACATATTGAGTGCAGGACTTTAACAGCATTAGGGTTTTAAATAGCTCAGCTGGAATTTCATCACCTCCACTACTTTGTATGCAATAATGCTTCCTAAGTTTCACTTGACTTCACACTCCATGATGTCTGGTGCTATGTGAATGATCACACCATTGTGGTTATCTGCACTATTATGACCTTTTGAGTATAGTTCTTCTTGCCACCTCTCCTTAATTTCTTCTGCTTCTGTTAGGTCCTTTTCATTTCTGTTCTTAACTGTGTGCATCCTTGCAGGAAATATTCCCTTAGTATCACCAATTTTCTTCAAGGAATCTCTGGTCTTTCCATTCTATTGTTTACCTCTACTTTTTTTTACATTGCTCATTGAAGAAGGGTGTTTACAATGATCAGCAGGTTCTCTTGACAAAATTCTGTTAGCCATAGCCCTGCTTCATTGTGTACTCCAAGGCCAAACTTGCCTGTTATTCTGGGTATCTCTTAACTTCCTACTTTTGCATTCCAATCCCCTATGATGAAAAGGATATCTTTCTTCAGTGCTAGTTCCAGAAGAAGTTGTATGTCTTTATCAAACTGCTCAACTTCATTCCCTGCATCAGTGGTTGGGGCACATACTTGGATTACTGTGATGTCAAATTGTTTTCCTTGGGAATGAACTGAGATCATAATGTTGTTTTTGAGGTTGCATCCAAGTACTGCCTTTGGACTCTTTTGTTAACTTATGAGGGCTACTCCATTTCTTCTATGGGTTCTTGCCCACAGTAGTAGATATAATGGTCATCTGCATGATATTCACCACTTCCCCTCCATTTTAGTTGACTAATTCCTAAGATGTTGATGCTCAATCTTCCTACCTCTGCCTTGACCACTTCCAGTTTTCCCTGATTTATGGACCTAACATTCCAGATTCTTATGCAGTATTTACAGCATCTAATAAGAAACTTGGATTTTATCCCCTGCCTCTAATTTTATTGAGAAGGGAGATGGGCTGAAAATGAAACCATCATAAAAATTCTGGGATTTTCAATGACCCCCTTCTTGGGCTAAATTACTCACCAAGAGCAGCTCATAGAACCCATGGAAAGAGTTTACATACACTCATTGCTTTATTATAAATGATAGGATAACAGAAACAGATGAAAATGCAAACAGTTGGAGTGCAGTGAGAGTGGCACACTTGGGGAGGGCATGGAAACTCGGGGCCCGGCCGCATATTTCCTCCGCGCATTTCTTCTGTTTGGATGCTCATCTGTATCCAAGGGAGGGGTCATTGAACCTCTGGTCTGTAATTAGTTGGTCAGAAGCACAGGAGACCACCTGGACTTTGTACTGGTGTCTGAAGTGGGATAGGTGGTTAGTCTTGAAGGATTGAACATTTTATGGAATTTGAGGCTATCTGCAAATAAATAGTGCTAGCATTAAGTTGAATTGTAGGATACCCAATTAGTGTTCAAGAACTGTTTGGTAGTTTTTGGAAACCCTCCATACCTCTGGGTAGGAATTTGGTGCAGATGTTTTATCTTTACAACTAGAAATTGCTCTAAATTAGGAAACATGAAAGATTGATCTAATATTTAAGAAATATATTAATTTACTACTCTAATAAGAGATTTCATTTTCAATTTCTTAATTTTGGTAGAAAAGGAATGTCATAAATAAGAATAAATATAAACTGTTTAAAAAACTTCAATCTTTGGGGCATGTATTAAATTGTGCATTCAAAAATTAGAGCACATAAATGTTGACATGAAGGGAAAATGTTAAAGAAATTTTGTGAATTAAAGATTTCTGACAAAAGATTCAGTCTTTCACAGATGCAAATATCCTTCCAGCTTGATTCAGGGAGTGGTCAAGGAACAAAAGCATCTAAGTGGTATATGCTATCATTTCTAAGAGAAAAGTATTTCCAAATATTATTCCTAATATTATGCACTTATGATTATGCCCTATGTTTTTTGATGGAAAAAGAAAGATGCTTATTCAGAAACCCTACAACCTGGGAAGATGGTAGATTAGCACTCCCACAAACCATTTCCTAAATGCCCTATATTTTATAGCTGTCATTTCATAAAATTTAATTTCATTTAATTTCATTAAAAAACACTTTCATAAAAGTGTTTTTTAAAATAATAAAAAAACAAAAAGCCTCCAAATTATAGTGTAAATATTTTTATCAAACAAATGTGGAATGCTCAGAAGATCTACTGACATACAGGGAAAAATAAAATATCAATAAATTTCAAAGAATAATGTCATGCAAACCATATTGATAATCAATGCACAGTTAAATTAGAAGTAAAATTTTAAAATATTTATAGTCATTTATTTGAATGTTTAAATACTTCTTTTGTGTTTTTAACTGTTATTTTATTTTTATTTGGAGGATAATTACTTTTAAATACTTTGATGATCTCTGCATATTTCAACATGAATCATAGGTATACATATGTCCCCTCCCTCTTAACTTCCCTTCCCCCTCGCTCTTGATCCTACCTCTAGGTTTTCACAGAGCACTGGCTTAGGATTTCCTATTTCATACAGCAAATGCCCACTGGTCACCTACTTGGCATATGATAATGCATATGTTCCAGTGCCACTCCCCCAAGTCTTACCACCCGTCTTTCTCCTTCACTGTGTCCAAACTTCTGTTCGGTAGATCTGCATCTCCATTGCTGCTCCAGATCGGTTTATCAGTATCATCTTTCTAGATTCCATACGCATGCATTCATATTCCATGTATGTCTTTCTCTTTCTGACTTACTCCACTTTATATAATAAGCTCTAGGTTTATCCACCTCATTAGAACTGACTCAAATACATTAGTTTTTATAGCTGAGTAACATTTGACGGTGTATCTTTTCATCTTTCGATGGACATCTAGGTTGCTTGCATGTCCTGGCTATTGTAAATATTGCTGCAATGAACATTGAGGTCCTTGTGTCCTTTCCAATTATTATTTCCTCAGGATAGTGGGATTCCTGGGTCATATGGTAGTTTTATTCCTAGTTTTTTAAGAAATCTCCATACTTTTTTCCATAGTGGTTGTATCAATTTACATTCCTACCAACAGTGCAAGAGGGTTTCCTTTTCTCCACATCCTCCCCAGTATTCATTGTTTATAGACATTTTAATAATGATCATTCTGACTGGTGTGAGATGAAACCTTATTGCAGTTTTGATTTGCATCCCTCTAATAATGAGCAATGTTCAGCATCTTTTCAGGTGTTTATTAGCCATCTGCATGTCTTCTTTGGAGAGATGTCTGTTTAGGTCTTCTGCCCACCTTTTGATTGGGTTGTGGTCCCAAAATCATTTTATGAGGCCACCATTACCCTGATACCAAAACCTGACAAGGATACCACAAAAAAGAAAATTGCATGGTAATGTCACTGATGAATATAGATGCAAAAATCCTCAATAAAATTGTAGCAAGCAGAATCCAACAACACATTAAAAAGACCATATGTCATGACAAGTGGTCTTTATCCCAGGGATGCAAATATTCTTTAATACAGGAAATTTAAAAGAGAAATAAAAAGAATCCTAGTTAGAAAGAAAACTTAAAACTATCACTGTTTTCAGATGACTTGATTCTTATTTATAAAACCCTAAAGTAGCCATCAGAATATTACTATGGCTAGTCAATGATTTTAGTAAATTTTCAGGTTATAAAATTAAGTCACAGAAGTCCTTTACACTTCTGTAAATTAACAATGAGAAATCATAAAGAGAAATTAAATAAACAATCCAATTCACCAATGCAACCAAAGCAATAATATACCTATGAATAAAATCACCTAAAGAGACAAAAGAGCTGTATGTAGAAAACTGCGAGATGCTGATGAAAGATGTCAAAGATGACACAAACAGATGGAGAGATAAACCATTTTTTTAGATTGAAGAATCAATATTGTAAAAATGACTATACTCACCAAAGTAATCTATAGATACAGTACAATTCTTGTCAAATTATCAATTGTATTATTCACAGAACTACAACAAGTAATTTCATGAATTGTATAAAAACATGAAAGAACCTGAATAGCCAAAGCAATCTTGAAAACGAAAAAAGGAGTTGGAAGAATCCACCTTCCTGACTTCAGACTTTACTACAAAGTTACATTCATCAAGACAGTATGGTACTGGCACAAAAACAGAAATATATACGGATGGAACAAAATAGAAAGCCCAGAGATAAACCCATGCACCTATAGGCACCTTATCTTTGGCAAAGGAGGTGAGAATATACAGTACAGAAAAGACAGTTTCTTCAATAAGTGGTGCTGGGTAAACTGGACAGCTATGCATAAAAGAACGAGATTGGAACACTTCCTAACACAATACAGAAAGATAAATTCAAAATGGATTAATGACTTAAATGTAAGATAAGAAAGTATAAAATTCTTAAAGGAAAATTTAGGCTGAACACTGACATTAAAGATCCTCTGTGATCTAGAGTAATGGAAATAAAACAAAAAAAATAAAAATAAAACAAACCAAAAAAAGAAATGGGACCCAATTAAACTTAAAAGCTTTGGCACAGCAAAGGAAACCATTACAGGATGAAAGGACAACCCTGAGAATGAAAGAAACTAATTGCAAATGAACCAACTGACAAAGAGTTATACTCCAAAATACACAAGCATCTCACACAGCTCAATATTAGAAAAACAAACAACCCAATAAAAAAGCGGACAGAAGACTGAAATACATTTTTCCAAAGAAGACCTACAGATGATTAGCACATGAAAAAATGTTCAACATCGCTTATTATTAGACAAATGCAAATCAAAACCACAATGAGATATCACCTCACACTGGTAAGAATGACCACTGTCAAAATATCTACAAACAATAAATAATGGAGAGGATGTGGAGAAGAGGGAAGCCTCTTGGGTTGTTGGTGGGGATGTAAATTGATACAGCCACTATGGAGAACTATATGGAGATTTCTTAAAACAAACAAACAAACTAGGATTAAAACTATCAAATGACCCAGGGATTCCACTACAGGGCATATCCCCTGAAGAAACCATAATTGAAAAAGACACATGTACCCAAATGTTCATTGCAGCAATACTGAAAATAGCCAGGACATGGAAGCAAGCTAGATGCCAATTTACAGATAGATGGGTGAAGAAGTTGTGGTACATATATACAATGAAATGTTATTCAGACATAAAAAGGAATAATGTGAATTAGTTCTGGTGAGTTGGATGAACCTAGAGTCTGTTATACAGAGTGAAGTAAGTCAGAAAGAGAGAAACAAATAGCATATTAATGCATATATAGGGTGTCTAGAAAAATGGCACTGATGAACCTATTTGCATGGCAAAAACTCAGATGCAGACATAGAGGACAGAGTTGTGGACAGTGTGAGAAGGAGAGGGCAGGATGGATTGAGAAAGTAGCACAGAAACATACACATTGCCATATGTAAAACAGAAAGGCAGTTGGACTTCACTGCTTGATGGCAGGGAGCTCAATCGAATGCTCTGTGACCATCTAGGGGGTGAGATAGGGTGGGGATTGGGAGAAAGGCTCAAGAGGGAGGGAACATATATGTGCCTACATCTGATATATGGCAGAAAACAACACAACAATGTTAAGCAATTATCCTTCAATTAAAAATAAGTAAAATATTTAAAAGTGAAAGTTGCTCAGTTGTGTCTGACTCTTTTTGACCACAATGAACTACATAGTCCATGGAATTCTCCAGGCCAGAATACTGGAGTGGGTAGCTGTCCCTTCTCCAGGGGATCTTCCCAACCCAGGAATCTAACCCAGGTTTCCCACATTGCAGGTGGATTCTTTACCTGCTGACTAATAAGGGAAGCCTAAGAATACTGGAGTGGGTAGCCTATCCCTTCTCCAGGGGATCTTCCTGACTCAGGAATTGAACTGGGGTCTTCTGCTTTGCGGGCAGATTCTTTACCAACTGAACCATCAGTTCAGTTCAGTTCAGTCGCTCAGTCGTGTCCAACTCTTTGCGACCCCATGAATCGCAGCACGCCAGGCCTCCCTTGTCCATCACCAACTCCCGGAGTTCACTCAAACTAACATCCACTGAGTCAGTGATGCCATCCAGCCAACTCATCCTCTGTCGTCCCCTTCTCCTCCTGCCCCCAATCCCTCCCAGCATCAGAGTCTTTTCCAATGAATCAACTCTTTGCATGAGGTGGCCAAAGTACTGGAGTTTCAGCTTCAGCATCATTCCCTCCAAAGAAAACTATCAGGGAAGCCCAAACAGGTGTCACCCTAGGGCTCTCATTCTCTTAATTACTCTTAATTATTTCTGTAATTTTTTGCCTTTTGGGTCTTTCTCATTTTGGGTTTTTACCTTTGTTTTGTGGTAGCAAAACCTCAGGAAGCTACATCAGAAAGATAAACTTAGAATTTTGTATTTGTGGAATTATTCATATTTGATGAATAGTTTGTCTCCATGCAAAATGGTAGATTCAAAAAAAATTTCCCTTGGAATTTTAAAGGCATTGTTCTTTACTCTTCAAGCATGCATATTTGCTGATGATTTCTTCTTTGCCTCATGGCTTACTTAGTCTCTCTTCTACTCATCCCCCAGACAGTTTCTCTCCTAGTTAACCACTGTTTCCAGTTTCTAATAAAATCTAGCAAATTCTCAAGTAGATATTACATGATTATCATAGATTCAATTTGCTACAATGGTTCAGTTATCAATTATTTGAAAAATATAAGGGCCACCTATCCTTTAATCATTTTCTCTGTTTATCAGGAAGTAATTATCCCTCTTTCTATGTCAGCAACCTCATCAGAACTCTTTTCTGAAGAAAGCCCGATCCTCCTTTAATTTGTCAAATGTAAGTGACAACCCACAGCTGTCCTCATTTTGGTTCTCTGAGATACTGAGAAAGAGATCAGGACCAGGGCTCAATCTACACCCCCAGGTTATGCCTCTGATTCTTTTCTGTACCATAACAAACCAATGAAGATAAAAAGACTAATGACGCTACACAGCTTTCTTCCAAGAAAGAGCACATGTCGTGAACTCCTCTCTCAGGCAGTGGGGAGGGCCTTTCTTACTGGTAAAATGATGTGAACTCTGATGCCTTCGGATGACACATTCTAATCAACAGTGACGCCAGCTAGAAGAAAGTGGAGCAGGGCAAGGATCTTAGCAAAGGAGTCCTTACTCCACATAATGATATTCTTTATCACATTTTGGGGCACGTTTCACATTATTGACTAGCTATTGTGAATACTTATTCATAATTCTTATTTCTTCACCTTTTAGAGCTCACATTTCTTTACTTTTTAAAGAATTTATTTATAATTGGAGGATAATTGCTTCACAACATTCTGTTGGTCTCTGCCCTACAACAACATGGATCAGCTTTAAGTGCACGTTTGAGCCTTCTTCCTAGAGGCCCCCCGACCCCCGCCACTCCCATCTTCCACTGCACCACTCTAGGTCATCACAGAGCACCAGCCTGAGCTCCCTGTGATATACAGGAGCTCCTGATCAGCCTTCCATACAGGGCAAGGCATGTATGTTAACATGCCACTCTCAATTCATCCCAGTTTCTCCTTCCCCTTCTGGTTCACATATTTTTTTATGTCTGAATTTCTATTCTTGCCATGCAAATACAGTTCATTGGTACTATTTTTTCTAGATTCCATATATATGTGTTAATACGTGATACTTGTTTTTTTCTGTCTTCCTTCACTCTGTGTAATAGGCTCTAGGGTTGTCCGTTTCAGTTCCAGTGACTCAGATTTGCTTCTTTTATGGCTGAGTACTATTCCACTACATACACGTACCACTAGTCTTTATTCTTTCCTCTGTCAGTGGACATTTAGGTGGCTTCCATGTCTTGGCTATTGTAAATAGTGCTGCAGTGAACATTGGGGTAGATGTGTTTTTTGAATTATGATTTTCTCAGGGCATATGCCCAGTAGTGGGGTTGCTGTGTTATATGGTAGTTTTATTCTTAGTTTTTTAAGGAACCTCCATACTGTTCTTCATAGTGGCTGTATCAGTTTATCTTTTAAAAAATTTTATTGTATTAAGAACACTTAACATGAGGTGTATTTTCTTAACAGTATTTTAAGTATATAATGCAGTGTTGTTATATATAGGCATGACGTTGTAAGCAGATCTGTAGAACTGATCACCATGGAGGGCTGAAATCTTATAACTATTGATTAGCAACACCCTGTTTTCCTTTCCTCCTAGTTACTGGCAACTACTATTCTATTCTTTACTTCCACGAGCTTGTTTTTGACACCTCATATAAGGGATTCTTGCAGTATTTATCAGTCTGTGTGGCTTATTTCTCTTGGCATAACATCTTTCAGATTGTCCCATGTTTTCTCATATGGCAGGATTTCCTTATTTTTAATGTGAAATAATTATCCAGTCATCATATATACTGCATTTATTCATCTGTTCATCTCTAATGAACATTGAAGTTGTTTCCATATTTTGAATACTGTAAGTACTGCTGAAGTGAACTTGAAAATCAGTTCAGATCTTGATTTAAGTTTTCTTAGGAAACTGTGTTGCAAATGTGGAATGGTTGAAATATATGATAGTTCTACTATTTACTTTTTGAATAACTTTCAAATTTTTATGATACATGCAGTTTTAAAGATAACGAAAGAAGAAGAATTTGAGCTTCTAGTAGACCACTGTGACTCATGGTCATAGGGCTATAGAGACTAGGTCAGTGTATAAATCTGAAAACTTAGAGCTTCCAAAGGGGCAAAGCCTGCGATTTATGACCTAGAAAATGAAGGGTCATGTCGTCCGGCTCAAGTCCATGTGTGGATTCATGTCAAAACACACTCAGCGTGGGTTTGGTTGCACTGGAAAATCAAGATAGACTTTATGGCATGTTTAAGTCATTTAATTTTCAAGAAAAGCCAGAGAAAAGTAGGACTTGTGAAACTGTATTAAGAAACTATGTTAAGATACGTGTGGTTAGTAAATCCTAGTCTATCATCAGCAGAAACAAGCTGGGTACTGGCAGGTGAAACAGAATGGGGCAGTATGACTTACATACCAGATGCTCGGGGAGCCGGGCAGTGAGGGAACCATCACCTCTCATTATAGAGGAGCAACACCATTGTTAAAGAATTCCTCAGTTTCCTAACTGGTGCATGACACTGGCAGGGGAGTATGAGACAAAATATTGTTTGAATAACTATACTTCCTCAGTGAAGGGTGAGGAAGATCATGGACAAGGGAGCTATGTGATATCAGCATGAGTGCGGCCAGTTACTTTTGAGTTGGAAGCACGTGACATTTGGGGTGGGGAAAAAGTGCACCATGCCTGTCCTGGGCAGTTCCCCTAGGTGGAGCTGCTTGGTCCTTCTAAAAGGAATCCTCATTACAGTGCTGTCATCTTCGTGACACTCAGTCATAGGTCTTCTTTGGAGCCTCTGGAGAGTACAACACTTAGAAGTCTTTTAGGCACTTGGCTGGCAGAGTTTCATCTGAGGGTAGAAGTGGCTGTATTTTAAGCAAGTAGTACTCTCTGTGGGGAAGAGAAGGCAATGAGATTTAGGGGTAAGTTTGGATACTTGGTCTTGCAGTCCTGATTGTGACTTTAATGGGATGAGAGGATTCAGGGAGAGTAAGGGAGAGGAGACGCTGCGCTGCAGCGCGCCCCACAGTGGTTGCCGACACGCCCTCCTCCGCAGTCAGCCCCGCTGAGTGCTGAGCGTGAGCCTTTGCGTTTCTCCTCACAAGCCAGCAGTTATCAGTTAGGCCAGAAACTAGGAGCCCACGGGAGAAAGAAGTGGAGATTTGTTTTGGGATTTGTTATAATCTTATTATCTAGATTCTTCTTCTTCAGAGTATGTTTGTACTCACACAACAACTGTGTAAGTAATTTTGTCTTTAGAAAGTGGTAGAATGAGAGATTAACAAGAAAAGCTTGAAGGTCTGAGAGTAAGAGATGCTAAAGAAAAAGGGTGAAGTATCTACAAAAAACCATAAAGACTATATTAGGGATCAATAAGAGTCCTTAGAGATGGGAGAATTGTTGGCACGACTATTTATTCTAACAATAGGACTCTCTGTTATGAAGAATGTTGTCTGTTTGTATTTCAGATTCCTTGAGACTCAGGAAGGATGTCTTACCATCTGCATCCTCATGCCTCATCAGCATCCACATCCACATTATATCAACATAACCATAAGTGAAAGCCCTGCCATCCACTTCCAATAGTGTACCCACCAAAGTGCCATGAGCCTTGCCCACCTCCAAAACGTGTGGAGCCATGTCCACCTCATCCATGCCCACCTGTGTATGGCCCACCTCCAGTGAGCCAGCAGAAATGCCCCCCGGGCCACCATGCCCACCCGGCGATCATAAGAGTCCACCCAAGTGCAAGTAACAGACCAGATTTCATCTGGACTTTGGAATAATAAGATACAGCTCTTCCATTGTCCTCGCTTCAAGCCATGTGATGGATTGCATCCTCCTTAACCTCCCTCCTAGACTGACAGCTGACAGAGAAAACGCTTGGTTGCTGAACCTGACACCATGCTGTTGGAAGAAGGGCAGCAGGATCATCACCTGATCACTCTTTGCATGCACCTGTCTGTAATCCGCGTTGTGATCTCCACCCCGTGAGCAATTAGTGTGTGTTCCTTTGCTTCACCAACAAAGCACGTTCATACTTGAACCCATGCTTCTTTCTTTTTGCATATAGTGTTTTTAATCTCTTCTGTCAACTACAAGTATTCTTCTGAGTGTTCCTTTTTATTCCCATTAGATTATCAGAGTTAGACTTTTCCATCACTGAGTTCAGTTTTGCCTGAAATATGTATTTGGGATTGGGTTCATCAAAGAATTCTTTTATTTATTTCAAACTCATTTCTATCTTTGTTTACCTTGAAGACCCTGAAAATAATTGAATTGGCTCAGCCTCGGTTTCCTTATCTGTAAAAGTTAGAACGAATATATTCAACTCAGTTTATTCATAGAAATTAATTTATTCATGAATGTTTCCTAATTATGAACACATACCAGGCAGTCTCTTGTGTGCTAGGGGCATGAGGCGGGTGACCAAATCCTTTTTCATCTAAATACTTGAGGGGATTTTTCACACAGACTTACACATAAGACAAATAATAGTCAAGCATGGCTATATGTTAGAGACAATTGTGTAGAAAAGCTCTTTTGAAGTGGCTTTGGGGCAAAGACCTTGGTAAAGAGAAGAGTGAGCTTTGAGTGTGTCTATGGTACATTGATGATGAGAGGGGATGGCGAGTGCTAAGGCAGAGGAAAGAAACCACAGAGAGAACAGTGATCAAGGAGACACTGTCTCCAATGGGGTCAGAGAAGTTAGATCTCAAAGGTTTGGTAAAAATTTTGATAATTTATACAGTTTGACAGTCATACTGTGCTGGAGATCAAAGGCTTCAAATTTTATATCTATGTAATTCTCAACTATCACATATAATTTCTTTTAACTTGGAGTACATATATCTTTTTATAAAGATATTCAAAAAAGTTGAAAAGAACTGAGGAATAAAATAAAACTCCTTTGCATAATGAAAATTTATTTTGTAGGAGTGACTATATGAAAATCGGGCCTATTAGTAGCAGTTTCCCGCCTTCAGGGAAGTCATCTACATTAATTTCTATCACCTGCTGTTACTGTTGTTCAGTCGTTCAGTCATGTCTGACTCTTTGACCCCGTGACCTGTAGCCCGCCAGGCTTCCCTGCCCTTTACCATCTACCAAAGTTTGTTCAAATTCACGTCCATTGAGCCAGTGATGTCATCCATCTATCTCATCCTCTATTGCCACTTCTCCTGCCTTTAATCTTTCCCAACATCAGGATATTTTCCAATAAGTTGACAATTCACATCAGGAAGCCAAAGGATTGGAGCTTCAACCTTAGCATCAGTCCTTCCAATGAATATTCAGGGTTGATTTCCTTTAGGATTGATTGGTTTGATCTCCTTGCTGTCCAAGGGATTCTCATGAGTCTTCTCCAACACCACAATTCTTTGATTGAAAGCATCCTTTCATCAGCACTCAGCCTTCTTTATGGTCCAATTCTCACATCTATTATATCTCACATGACTACTGGAAAAACTATAGCTTTGACTAGATGGCCCATTGTTGACAAAGTGATGTCTCTGCTTTTCAATATACTCTCTAGGTTTGTCATAGCTTTTCTTCCAAGAAGCAAGGGTCTTTTAATTTTGTGGCTGAAGTTACTGTCTGCAGTGATTTTGGAGCTCAAGAAAATGAAATCTGACAGTTTTCATTTTTTCTCTATCTATTTGCCATGAAGTGGTGGGGCCATATGCCATGATTTTTCTTTTTTGAATGTTGA
The DNA here is from genome assembly GCF_000754665.1 of Bison bison bison. NCBI lineage: Eukaryota > Metazoa > Chordata > Mammalia > Artiodactyla > Bovidae > Bison > Bison bison. Next base: position 668,584 of record NW_011494953.1, on the reverse strand, counting down.
GTTTTAAGCCAGCTTTTCCACTCTCCTCTTTCACCTTCATCAAGAGGCTCTTTAGTTCCTCTTCACTTTCTGCCTTTAAAGTGGTAACATTTGTATATCTGCGGTTGTTGATATTTCTCCCGGCCATCTTGATTCCAGCCTGCGAGTCATCCAGGCCAGCATTTCATATGATGTACTCTGCATATACATTAAATAAGCAGAGTGACAATATACAGCCTTGGTGCACAATTTTGAACCAATCTGTTGTTCCATGTGCTGTTCTAACTGTTGCCTCTTGTCCTGCGCACAGGTTTCTCAGGAGGCAGGGAAGGTGCTCTGGTATTCCCATCTCTTCAAGAATAGTCCACAGTTTGTTGTGATCCACACAGTCTAATACTTTAGCATAGTCAATGAAGCAGAAATAGATGTTTTTCTGGAATTCTCTTGCTTTTTGATGATCCACTGGATGTTGGCAATTTGATCTCTGGTGTCTCTGCCCTTTATAAATCCAGCTTGTACATCTGGAAGTTCCCAGTTCACGTACTGCTGAAGCCTAGCTTGAATGTATGTATGATGTTGCTAGCATGTGAAATGAGTGCAACTGTACAGTAATTTGACCATCCTTTGGCATTTCCTTTCTTTGAGATTGGAATCAAAACGGACTTTTTCCAGTCCTGTGGCCACTGCTGTATTTTCCAAATTTGCTGGCATATTGAGTGCAGTACTTTAACAGCATCATCTTTTAGGATTTGAAAC
>NW_011494953.1:667327-667749 GCF_000754665.1 Bison bison bison | reverse complement strand
TTAAAAAGCAGAGACATTACTTTGTCAACAAAGATCCATGTAGTCAAGGCTATGGTTTTTCCAGTAGTCATATATGGATGTGAGAGTTGGACTGTGAAGAAAGCTGAGGGCCGAAGAATTGATGCTTTTAAACTATGGTGTTGGAGAAGACTCTTGAGAGTTCTTGGACTGCAAGGAGATCCAACCAGTCCGTCCTAAAGGAGACAAGTCCTAAATGTTCATTGGAAAGACTGATATTGAAGCTGAAACTCCAATAATTAGGCCACCTGACGTGAAGAGCTGACTCATTGGAAAAGACCCTGATTCTGGGAAAGATTGAAGGCAGGAGGAGAAGGGGATTACAGAGGATGAGTTGGTTGGATGGCATCACCAACTCAATGGACATGAGTTTGAGTAAACTCCAGGAGTTGGTGATGGACAGG
>NW_011494953.1:666070-667227 GCF_000754665.1 Bison bison bison | reverse complement strand
CAGTTCACGTACTGCTGAAGCCTAGCTTGAATGTATGTATGATGTTGCTAGCATGTGAAATGAGTGCAACTGTACAGTAATTTGACCATCCTTTGGCATTTCCTTTCTTTGAGATTGGAATCAAAACGGACTTTTTCCAGTCCTGTGGCCACTGCTGTATTTTCCAAATTTGCTGGCATATTGAGTGCAGTACTTTAACAGCATCATCTTTTAGGATTTGAAACAGCTCTGCTGGAATTCCATCACCTCCATTAGTTTTGTTCATAGCAATGCTTCCTAAGGCCCACTTGACTACATGTTCCAGGATGTCTGGCTCTAGGTGTGTGATCACACCATTGAGGTTATCTGGGTCCTTAAGGGCTTTACTGTACAGTTCTTCTGTGTATTTTTATCATCTCTTCTTAATCTCTTCTTCCATTAGTTCCTTGGCATTTTTGTCCTTTATTGTGCCTATCTTGAGGTAGTGTTCCCTTCGTATCTCCAATTTTCTTAAAGAGATCTCTAGTCTTTTCCATTCTATTGCTTTCCTCTATTTCTTTGCATTGTTCACATAAGAAGACTTTCATATCTCTCCTTGCTATTCTCTGAATCCCTGCATTCAGTTTGGGGTATTGTTCCCTTTCTCCTTTTCTTTTCACTTATCTTTTCTCAGCTGTTTGTATGCACCCTCAGACAATCACTTTGATTTCTTGCATTTCTTTTTCTTGGATCTGGTTTTGGTCACCACCTACTTTTATGAACCTGCTTCCATAGTACTTCAGGCACTCTGTCTACCAGTCTGATCCTTTGAATCTATTTGTCACCTTCACTGTATAATCAAGTGATTAAATTTGTCATACCTGAATGGCTTAGTGGTTTCCCTACTTTCTTCAATTTAATTCTGAATTTTGCAATAAGGATCTGATAATCCAAGATTGCTGGGAGAAATATCAATAACCTTAGATATGCAGATGACACCACCCTTATGGCAGAAAGTGAAGAAGAACTACAGAGCTTCTTGATGAAAGTGAAAGAGGAGAATGAAAAAGCTAGCTTAGAGCTCAACATTCAGAAAACTAAGATCATGGCATCTGGTCCCGTCACTTCATGGCAAATAGATGGGGAAACAGTGGAAACAGTGGCAGACTTTATTTTGGGGGGCTCCAAAATACTGCAGG
>NW_011494953.1:662460-665970 GCF_000754665.1 Bison bison bison | reverse complement strand
CTCAATGGACATGAGTTTGAGTAAACTCCAGGAGTTGGTGATGGACAGGGAGGCCTGGGGTGCTGTGATTCATGGGGTCGCATAGAGTCAGACACGACTGAGCAACTGAACTGAACTGAACTGAACTGAACTGAAATATACTGTATGTCAAAACTAAAGAGACCTTGATTTTCCAATAATAGAAACAATTTTCCATCCCTCCTTTCCCCCATATCTGCACTACCCCTTTCAGATGTGGTCCATGAAGGTGACTAAAGGATAACCACTATGAAATGGATACAAGGCCCACAGAGAATAACTGATGAGGGAAGCTCTCTCAGAGAATAGCATCAGAGCCTAACAAGGCAAACAGGAGAAGGAACACAGAGATTCTCAAATTTTGTTACTCTTTTGTGTGATGGTTATTCTTTCATCTTTCCCCCTACAGCCTTAGTGAGGTATAACTGATGAATTAAAATGTATATATTTATGGTGTATAATGAGATGATTTGGTGTATAATGTATACATTATACATGGTTTGATGTATAATTGTATAATGTGATGACCTATGCATATTTTGTGCATTGAGTACCATCATTAGCTACTTAACATGTTAGTCACCACAACAGTAATCATTTAAATGTGTGTGTGAGTGCCAATGGGTGGTTGTTTGATGATAATATTTCAGATCTACTCTCTTAGCAAGTCTCAAGTGTACAACAGTGTTATTAACTAGACTCACCATCATTTACATTGTCTCCCAGAGCTCATTCATCTTATAACCGAAGGCTTGGACCCTTTATCCAGCATCTTCACTTTTGCCTCACCCCTCAGCCTCTCCTAACCACTGTTCTATTCTCTGCTTCTGTGATATATATGAGTTTGGCAACACATTCCTAAATAACTGATGGCTCAAAGAAGAAATAAGAAATAAAATTGCCAAGTCCTTTGGGATGAATGAAAATGAAGGAGCAGTATACAAGAACTTCAGTGATACATGTAATGCAGTTCATAGAGATAAATTAGTGGCTGGAGACATCTATATTAAAAAAAATCAAAGATCTCAAACCCATTTACCAGTATCCTTATAGACATGTATACACACATGTGGGTTTATGGAAAATAAAAAATCTTAACACCAAATATAGCAAAGTATTATCAATGCTTATTTCCGGCAGTTTGATATTGGTGGTCATATGATGATGATGTATAACACATATGATGTAATTTTATTTTTATAACTTCATGATAATAATTTTAAAAATACTTAATAGTGAGGATGTTGCTAAGCCAGAGGAAAATGATATATATTGGCCTTCTGGGAAATTTACGATGCTCTCTATCCAATCCCATATGAGAAGTCCAAAGCAGTCCAAGCAGTCCAAGTCCATCTGACTTCCTTATTGGAGCATCCCCTGTGTGTCTTCTCCCCATACATTCTCATCTCAATTCTCAACCTTCTGTTAGGGACCATGCATTTTACCTCTTCACTCCTCTCACACTCACAACTCAATCCTGATCACTGGACTGACAGTTGATGCCAGTTGAGGTTTAAAGGAAGACCTGTTTCTTCTTGTCTCATCTCCTTCTCTTCCCTCAGCTCCAGAAAACTTATAGAATTGTACTGGTTCTCAGGAGGAACTTGGAGTTCAAACTACGTACCACTTGGAAGACTTCAAATCCACAGCCTCCTAGCTGATATAACAAATAGAGAAATGCATATTTTGTTCAGTTTCATGGTTCTTCCCTTCTTCTGGATCGTCATTTTTTTTTTTTCCTTTGTACAAGGACAATGACCTCCATGATTCCCGGAAAAATTATTCCTTCTGGTTCAGATAGTGATTGAGGGAGTTCTCTGCAGGTTCACATTTCTGACTCAGAAAAGTCTCGTGGTGTGTTTAGGGCAGCCACATCCCACATTCTTTTCCAGCCTCCAACTTAATTTTCTCAAGTTTTTCCCCTTTCTTCTGCCTGTTCTCTTTTGTGCTCTATATTCAACACTCCCACCCTATACCCTTCCACAGAACCTGGTGGCTTTTGCCCAGGCTTTGGGGTCTTGTTAGCCCCCTCTGACCCTCAACACATTTGCCGGCACAGCCACTGGATGTGCTGTGTTGATGCCAAATGACCCTTCACTTCCTACACCCCTGGTTCTCTTCACATCCATGCTTGTAAGATCACCTCTGACTTCACACTGTAAGCATCATGAGGGCTGGAATCTTCTCTGCATTGCTCAAGGCTGCAACCTTCTCTCTCTTGTTCAGGGCTGTAAGCTCAGATCCCAGCCTGCTCCCTATCAAATAGTAAGAGCTTATCTAATGTCTGTTGAGTTGCTGAATGATTTATACCTTTACTGAATGATGCTATGAACTTCTCCTTTCCAGGCAGAAACCTTTCTTCATGGTCCAGCAAAGTAGGAAACACAAAGTTCAGTCTTATCCAGCCCTACCACAATCTGATTTTTAATAGTGGACCAGGGATTGGATAGCCTCAGTAGGAACTTCCATGGGGAAAAAAGAGAGGAAGGGAGATAGATAATCAATATCTAATCCACAGTAACCCTGAAATATCTCTTAACAAGCATGATGAAGTCCACCCTCTCATTAGGAATAATGAGAATTTTTTTTTAAACTTGTTATTCTAGTATAGTTGATTTACAATGTGTTAGTTACAGGTATACAGCAAAGTGGTACATATATAACTATCTATTCTTTTCCAACTATTTTCCCATTTATGTTATTACAGAATCCTGAGCAGAGTTCATTGTGCTATACAGTAGGTCCTCGTTGGTTATCTATTTTAAATATACTAATGTGTACATGTCAGCCTCAGGTTCACAATCTATCATTTCCCATAACCCAACCTTTCCCCCTGGTAACCATTAAATTTGTTCTCTAAGTCTGTGAATGTTTCTGTTTTGTAAATAAGTTCGTTTGTATAATTAGATTCTACATATAAGTGATATCATAGGATTTTTTTTCTTTCTCTGACTTTCTTCAGTTATTATGATAATCTCCCAGTCCATGTTGCTGCAAATGGCATTATTTCCTTCTTTTTAATGGCCAAGTAATTTTCCATTGTATATGTGTATCACATCATCTTTATCCATTTATCTGTCAATGGATATTTAGATTATTTCCACATCCTAGCCAATGTGAACAGTGCTGCAATGAATGCTGAGGTGCATGTATCCTTTCTAACCATGTTTTTCTCCAGATATATGCCCATGAGTGGGACTGCTGCATCATACATTAGCTCTATTTTTAGTTTTTAAAGAACCTCCATACTGTTCTCCATAGCAGCTGTACCAATTTACATTCCCATCAAAAGTGTGGGAGGGTTCCCTTTTCATCACACCCTCTCCAGCATTTATTGTTTGTAGACTTGTTGACGGTGGCCATCCTGATTGATGTGATATCACACTGTAGTTTTTTTTGTTTGTTTGTTTGTTTTTTGTTTTTTTTCTCTTTGCCTTAAAAAGAATTTAATCCCCTAAAACAATGGTTTTCTTCTTTTTCTCTCTCTTTTTT
>NW_011494953.1:648128-662165 GCF_000754665.1 Bison bison bison | reverse complement strand
TAATTGTATTAGTTTTGCCAAATATCAAAATGAATCCGCCCCATCCTGAACCCTCCTCCCTCCTCCCTCCTTCCTCCCCATACCATCCCTCTGGGTCATTCCAGTGCATTAGCCCCAAGCATCCAGTATCGTGCATCGAACCTGGACTGGCATCTCATTTCATACATGATATTTTACATGTTTCAATGCCATTCTCCCAAATCATCACACCCTCTCCCTCTCCCACAGAGTCCATAAGACTGTTCTATACATCAGTGTCTCTTTTGCTGTCTCATACGCAGGGTTATTGTTACCATCTTTCTAAATTCCATATTTATGCGTTGTTATACTGTATTGGTGTTTTTCCTTCTGGCTTACTTCACTCTGTATAATAGGCTCCAGTTTCATCCACCTCATTAGAACTGATTCAAATGTTTTCTTTTTAATGGCTGAGTAATACTCCATTGTGTATATGTACCACAGCTTTCTTATCCATTCATCTGCTGATGGACATCTAGGTTGCTTCCATGTCCTGGCTATTATAAACAGTGCTGCGATGAACATTGGGGTACACGTGTCTCTTCCCCTTCTGGTTTCCTCAGTGTGTATGCCCAGCAGTGGGATTGCTGGATCATAAGGCAGTTCTATTTCCAGTTTTTTAAGGAATCTCCACACTGTTCTCCATAGTGGCTGTACTAGTTTGCATTCCCACCAACAGTGTAAGAGGGTCCCCTTTTCTCCACACCCTCTCCAGCATTTATTATTTGTAGACTTTTGGATTGCAGCCATTCTGACTGGTGTGAAATGGTACCTCATAGTGGTCTTGATTTGCATTTCTCTGATAATGAGTGATGTTGAGCATCTTTTCATGTGTTTGTTAGCCATCTGTATGTCTTCTTTGGAGAAATGTCTATTTAGTTCTTTGGCCCATTTTTTGATTGGGTCATTTATTTTTCTGGAGTTGAGCTGTAGGAGTTGCTTGTATATTTTTGAGATTAGTTGTTTGTCAGTTGCTTCATTTGCTATTATTTTCTCCCATTCTGAAGGCTGTCTTTTCACCTTGCTAATAGTTGCCTTTGATGTGCAGAAGCTTTTAAGGTTAATTAGGTCCCATTTGTTTATTTTTGCTTTTATTTCCAATATTCTTGGACGTGGCATTTCTCTAATAGTTAGCAATGTCGAACACCTTTCCATGTGCCTCTTGGCCACCTGTATAACTTCTTTGGAGAAATATCTCTTTAGGTCTTCTGCCCATCTTTTGATTTGGTTGTTTGTTTTTTCAATATTGAGCTGCATGAGCTGCTTGTAAATTTTGGAAATTAATAATCCCTAGTAAATTACATAGTTTTCAAATAGTTTCTCTCATTCTGTGGCTTGTCTTTTTGTTTTGTTTATGATTTTCTTTGCTGTGTGAAAACGTTTGAGTTTAATTAGATACCATTTGTTTATTTTTTATTTTTATTTCCATTACTCTAGGAGACAGATCAGAAACAAAAATTTACTGTGATTTATGTCAGAGTGTTCTGCCTATGTTTTCCTCTCAGAATTTTATAGTATCCAGTCTTACATTTAGGTTTTTAATCCATTTTGAGCTATTTTTCTGTATGGTGTTAAAGAATGTTAAAATTTCTTTTTTTTTTTTTTTAACATGTGGCTGTCCAGTTCTCCCAGTGCCATTTATTGAAGAGAGTGTCTTTTTTTCCTTTATATCAGCTTGCCTCTTCTATTGCAGAGTAATTGACCATCAGTATGTGATGTTATTTCTGGACTTTTTATCCTGTTCCATTGATCTAAATTTCTGTTTTGTGCCAGTAACATACTACTTTGATGACCGTAACCTTGTAGTATAGTCTGAAGTCAGGGAACCTGATTCCTCCAGCTCCATTTTTCTTTCTCAAGATTGCTTTGTTTATTTGGTGTCTCTTGTGTTTCCATATAAATTTAGGATTATTTGTTTTACTTCTTGAAAAATGTGTTAGGTATTTTGATAAGGGTTGCATTGGATCTGTAAATTACTTTGGGCAGTTTGAACATTTTTAACAACATAAATCTTTCCATTCAATTACCCTGAATGAAAATTCTTTGATAGGACATGGGCTCCACTCTCGAAAAGGTACTCTTAGCTTCCATGGCTTCTTCCTTCATTACCTTTTCCTGAAGTGGTTTGTGTATTCTTCTCTGGGGTAGTGCAGCTTAGGCTGCTCTTTCTGCTTTGATATTGTTTTGTGTGTGTGCTCAATCATTCAGTCATGTCCAACTCTTTGTGACCCCATGGACTGTAGTCCACCAGGCCCCTCTGTCAATGGGATTTGTCTGTCAAGAATACTGGAGTGGAATCATTAGTATCATCTTTATAGATTCTATATATATGTATAAATGTAAAGTATTTATCTTTCTCTTTCTGACTTACTTCACTCTGTGTAATAGGTTCTAGGTTCACCCACCTCATTAGAACTGACTCAAATACATTCCTTTTTATAGCTGAGTAATATGGATGTGAGAGTTGGACTGTGAAGAAAGCTGAGTACTGAAGAATTGATGCTTTTGAACTGTGGTGTTGGAGAATACTCTTGAGAATCCCTTGGACTGCAGGGAGATCCAACCAGTCCATTCTAAAGGAGATCAGCCCTGGGTGTTCTTTGGAAGGTCTGATGCTAAAGCTGAAACTCCAGTACTTTGGCCACCTCATGCAAAGAGTTGACTCATTGGAAAAGACTCTGATACTGGGAGGGACTGGGGGCAGGAGGAAAAGGGGATGACAGAGGATGAGATGGCTGGATGGCATCACCGACTCAATGGACGTGAGTTTGAGTGAACTCCGGGAGTTGGTGATGGACAGGGAGGCTTGGCGTGCTGTGATTCATGGGGTCGCAAAGAGTCGGACACGACTGAGCGACTGAACTGAACTGAACTGAATATTCCGTTGTGTATATGTACTGCAACATTGTGTGTGCTCAGTCATGTTAGACTCTTTATGACCCTATGGACTGTAGGCCACTAGGCTCCTCTGTCCATTGGATTCTCCAGACAAGAATACTGGAGTGGGTTGCCATACCCTCCTCCAGGGACCACAACATTACCATATGTAAAATAGATAACCAGTGTGAGTTCAATGCATGAAACAGGGAACCCAAAGCCAGTGCTCTATGACAACCTAGAGGAATAGGATGGGGAGGGAGGGGGTGGGTGGGTGGCTTCAGGATGGAGGGGACATGTGTATGCCTATGGCCAATTCACATTGATGTATAGCAAATTCACTACAATATTGTAAAGTAATTATCCTCCAATTAAAATAAATAAATAAATCAAGAATACTGAGGCTTCTGATTTTTTTTCCAGTCATCTCCCCTGACTGTAACTCTATTCAAAGCTTTTTGCCCTGACCTAATACTTAAGCCAGACTCATTTCTTTGCTTCCTTGGCCTCTTTTACTTAAATGTGCTTCTGCTACCCTGATGCTCTCTGGAACAGGGTGGATAGGAATATTACACCTTTAAACTCACCTTAGCTTCGAATATTCATCTTAAAGTCTTTGTTTCTTTGACCTTATCTCTTTGTGTTGAGATTTAGAAGTAGTCAACTTTTCCTATGGAATTTGTGTACTGTTTCACTTGGAAATTGGCCACTTCTTTAATCAATTTGTCAATATTTTCCCACCAGAAGCAGCCAATACTAACCAAATCTCTGCATCTTTCTAGTCATGTTTCTTTCTTGTCTGTAACTACAAGCTCATTGGGCTTGTAGTTTACTGATTCGGTGATTTAACACATTGTAACATTTAGGAAGTGCTTTGGAAGGGTGGGGCAGGAGGCATCCTGCTGCTGCTGCTGCTGCTGTTGCTGCTGCTGCTGCTAAGTCGCTTCAGTCGTGTCGGACTCTGTGCGACCCCAGAGACGGCAGCCCACCAGGCTCCCCCGTCCCTGGGATTCTCCAGGCAAGAACACTGGAGTGGGTTGCCATTTCCTTCTCCAATGCATGAAAGGGTGTCTGGTAATTCAGGGAGCCCTATTCTGAATACATATAAAACCATTACTGATACATTAAAAAGAAAAAGAAAAAAAATTTTCATAGTGTGGAGATGGAGAGAGGGCAGATAGAGGGATAATTATACCATTGGCAGAATCTAAAGTAAGGGACTATGATGGTCCTGAGCCAGGATTAAAGGCAGGAAGCCACGGTGGGGCTTTTATTGTGCCCTGTATAACAAAGAAGATAAGATAGGTGCCATTTGGCTAGTAAAGGTATAGTAGAGTAGTTTTTCCCAATATTCAATTATTCTCATACCAGCACCCCTATATGACCACAGCATCGTATCCTTGCGCTATAATATTTGCTTAATATATGTTTAACATTTATTCATGGCAAAAGACCTTTTTTTTAGATTTTTACTTGTTGACTGATGTTGAGCTATACTGGGTCTTTGTTGCTGTACACAGGCTTTTCTCTAGTTGCGGAGAGCGGGGTCTACTCTAGTTGTGGTGTGTGGGCTTGTCCTTGTGGTGGCTTCTCTTGTTGTGGAACAGGCTCTAGAGTGACAGGTTTCAGTGGTTCCAGTGTGCGGGCTTGGTTGACATGCAGCATGTGGAATCTTCCCAGACCGGGGACTGAACCCATCTCCCCTGCACTGGCAGGCAGATTAGTAACCACTGAGCACAGAAAAGTCCCAAACAATATTTTTTTCAAAAGGCACAATTATATACTTCAGTTCAGTTGCTCAGTCATGTCCGATTCTTTGCGACCCCATGAATCTCAGCACGCCAGGCCTCCCTGTGCATCACCAACTCCCAGAGTTCACCCAGACTCATGTGCATCGAGTCGGTGATGCCATCCAGTCATCTCATCCTCTGTCATCCCCTTCTCCTGCCCCCAATCCCTTAGTTACTCAGTTAAAATAATTCAGTGATATTCTTATCACACACAGCAAACTAAAGTCTACTAAAAGTACATATCCTTGGTAAGTCAACTTCCTAATTTTGAGAGGTATTTATATGTGGCTTTAACCCACTTTTATAGGTAACCCTACCTTAGAGTGGAAACTTTCCCCAAAAAAGTCCAAAAGATATGAGACATTTGGGAGCCTGAAAAAACAGTTCTCAATGCATTTTACTCTGAGTTAATTTCTTCTGAGGATGTGCCACGGAAGAGGAAAGACTTGTCATGCCCTGATGATGGCTGATGGCAGAGACTAAAAGCAGGGGACAAACTTACTTTCTTTTGGCCCTGGTCTTTCTTCCAGTTACCATTTCCAGTCCAGCCACAGTGCCCCCAGAACTCCAGGCAGGTACTCTACCTTGGAGCATTTTCTTTGGATATTCTTTTGAATATCTCTGAAATTCTTTCAACAGATATCTTAATATCTAGCTTCTTCACCTCCCTCAAGTCTGTTCAAACATCATCTTCTCAAAGAGGATACACAGTCCCCATCCTTACCTCTTTTATGCTGCCAATTGCTTACACTATTATTCCATTTTTTCATAGCATTTAATACATAATTTACTTAACTATCATGTTTCTTTACTGTTTATCTCCACCTTCCTCTCTCGCATGTGAACTCCACAAAGTCAGAGATCTGTGTTATTGTTCACTGACTCATCCCAAGTGTCTGGAACACAGCCTGACATACTGCAACACTCAAGAATCAGTTGAATGAATGACTTGGAGGGGTTCTCCTTGGGTTTATACCTAACAGAAAAAGGCTTCTCTCCTGAACTTACTACCATGCAATATGCTAGAGGTAAGCTGAAGAAGTGATAGCTTACAGTGAATGATGTTGGATTGCTGATCTCCGAAGAAGAAAATTTAGCTTATGGATCAGGAAACAGCCTTGATCACTCAAGAGCTTTTGTGTAGCAGAGTTTTATTAAAGTGAAAAAAGGTCAGAGAAAGCCTCTGACATAGACATCAGAAGGGGGACGGAGAGTGCTCCCCTTGTTAGTCTTAGCAAGGGAGTTACATAATTTTTCAGTTGGTTATTACAGTAAATCAAAAGAATGTCTCAAGGTTGTAAAGGTCTTACTAGACCCACTCCCACAATTTACATTTTAAGATGACAGGATTAGAACTGATAATAGAAAGATTTTACCAGACTCACTTCCATAATATACATTTTAAGATAGCAGGATTAGTTGGAAGGTTCTCAAGGAGAAACAGGTCCTCAAGCAGGATACATCGTTGTTATATTATCATTGGTACAGAGTTTAAGCTGACTTGTTTTGTTATGCAATCATCAGCTCTGTCTTGGCTTAAGGGAAAAAAATGTTTGTCCTTTTCTCCTTGAGAACCCCAGACCTCTCTCTCCTCCTCGAGGACCCAGGACTTCTTATCAACCTACCTAAGAATTGACTCTCTCAGAAGTACTGTCCTCAGCCACATCAGCATTTCCTAAGTCTCAGAAGGCACCTGGGTCAAACCCAACTTTCTTACAATGATCTATCTGTCTTTATGTGCTCTGAGCATTGATTTCCATTTTCTGAATGATTGTACACCTATATATATCTGCTTTGTGAATTACAGGCCTGTTCCATAATTGTCCTAACCTGGCTTCTCCAGAAAGCTGTACCTGGTATTAAGCCTCATGGGCAGGGGTTTATTGGAAATGTGATCTCAGAGGAAAGAAATGATGGATATAGGGATAACTGAGAAAGAAGAAATTCAAGGAGACATTATGAATAGAGGAGCCTGATGTGCTACAGTCTATTGGGTCACAAAGAATCAGACACAACTGAGCCACTAACACTTCTGTTTCTTATTATCTTTTTGCATATCAACAGGAATAACTGGTGTTCGAGCCCCTGGGACCTTTTGAGGATCTTTAGGAAATGATCTCAGAACTCTTTGATGATCTCACCTGGGGATGAAGGCAAGAAGTATTTATCCATAGTCTTCACTACCACCATTTGTCCAGTTTGGTTTCATGTGCATTAACTGCCCCCACACTTCTGGACACAAGGGTGCATTGTGTTCCACAGGTTCCCTGAATGGTAGTATAATAGAAGCCCTGGCTCAGGAAGGGACAGGAAGTTCTATACAAAGCCCATCCAAATCTATACAGAAAGGACCATATGATAGTGTGTGGATAAGCAGTAAAATAGAGAGAATTTGTAGGGATGCCTAAGAGGTATCTAGCACAGGTAACCAGCAAAACCAAGACATAAGAAAATTAGCAGCATCCTATTATCTTGAGAAATGCATCAGTGTAAAAGTCAAGGGCATATGGGGAGAGGTTGGTTGCACTCAGAAGCCATATGGTTTCCCAGAAAATACACTGCCTAATCCAGCATTGCTAGTGAATAAAATGAGCTTCCATGTATAGTAGAAATGACCTTAATACTCAACTAGTCAGTACATTTTTGACAAAAAGCAGAAGAATAAAGAGGAAATTCCAGGAAACTGGAAAGGGAAAAGTGTTGCTGAGGGAAAGGAGGCACAAGTCAGTCAGGTTCCTCAGGTCAAAGCTTAGAGAATATTGAATGACAGTTTCCCTTTGCACCCAGGGATGTGGGTCCAGGAGAGACTCAAGAGGCAGCGGTTCAGCCGCTGAGCTGAGGTTCAGGTCAGCCAGGCCCACGAGCAGTATCTTGGAGGACCAACGAGCAGGTAGCAGTTTGCCCTAGGTCTGAGAATCCCACCAGATCAGCAGCAAGGTGTGCTTGGAACTCCTTCCATAGGGTCCTTAAGAGATATGGTGTGGGTGAGAAAATACTTGTACCCAAGTCTAAAGAAGAACTAAGTTAGTAGAAGAGTCCTGGAACTCATGCATGGTGGTGGCATTGGCCCTTGCCCACAGGGAAGTAACTGCATAAACTCTAGAGAAACAGGTGTTTCTAGTAGCAGAAACATCTGTGTCTTGATGAGCCCTTACCCCTCCTCTCAGCCCATATTGTGAGGTTTGTAACAAGGGTGAAGTTCCTTTTATAAGAAATACCCTACCCATTCCCCAAGCAGCCTCTGGGTGTCTCATAGCAAATAGTGTCATTCATTCATGCATCCATTCTATGATTATCAATCCACTAAGCAGCTACCGCACACGGTGCCAGATGGGGATGGAGGTAAAGGAATGGCTAAGGGGACCCAGTGGGAGGAGCCTCTGGTGGTACCTGTCTGGTCAGGTCAAGTTCAGGGGAAGTGACACAGCTGTGGAGCCAGCAGCTACTCCACAAACATGTAGGTAAGCAGTGTAAGAAGGAAGGGACCACCCAGACACTCGGATTTAAAGAATAATCTGGATTTTCCAAATACAGCAGCTTGATACAGATTTTATGTTTGAGGTCAATCTGGGTTAGTAACCTCAGCTTCATTTCATCTTGAGCAGAATGAACTCCAGTATAAAGGCTAAGGAATCCTGTACCTCTCCTCCCTATGTGGTCTCTGGGAAGTGGTAACCATGAAAGGCAGGGTCTTCATGGCCTGCTGTCACATAAGACAGAACAAGTGGATGCACCAAAATTTCCAGGTTGTTCTGGGGCTGCAGAAATTGTCTTCACCAGTATTTTCACTCATCATGGTCCCTATGCCCTTCTGCTATTGACTCTAAAGCCTTTCTTAGAATAAAGGCTTTTTAAGAAACCAAAGAATCATTTTATCATTTCCTTCCCTCTTCCAGGCTACACTGAATGATGGATAAACAAAATTATTACTTTTTTCCAACCTGGGTAAATTCATACCACCATGACTTTGGCCTCCCAGAAGAACCAGAAGCACCTGTTGTTCCTCTCCACATCCCACTTCAAATGTTAAGCAGTCCAAGTCCAGTCTATACTAAGGATTAGAGACTTCTAGAAAGCAGGCTCATTTTTAGTCAGCAGTCCTATAACTTCTTCCTTCTCTCTCCTTTCAACCCATATCGCCCTCATCATAAACTCCAGATCAGATCAGATCAGATCAGTCGCTCAGTCATGTCCGACTCTTTGCGACCCCATGAATCGCAGCATGCCAGGCCTCGCTGTCCATTACCAACTCCCAGAGTTCACTGAGACTCACGTCCATCGAGTCAGTGATGCCATCCCTCCATCTCGTCTTCTGTCGTCCCCTTCTCCTCTTGCTCCCAATCCCTTCCAGCTATGACCAACCTAGATAGCATATTCAAAAGCAGAGATATTACTTTGCCAACAAACGTTCATCTAGTCAAGGCTATGGTTTTTCCTGTGGTCATGTATGGATGTGAGAGTTGGACTGTGAAGAAGGCTGAGTGCCGAAGAATTGATGCTTTTGAACTGTGGTGTTGGAGAAGACTCTTGAGAGTCCCTTGGACTGCAAGGAGATCCAACCAGTCCATTCTGAAGGAGATCAGCCCTGGGATTTCTTTGGAAGGAATGATGCTAAAGCTGAAACTCCAGTACTCTGGCCACCTCATGCAAAGAGTTGACTCATAAACTCCAGACCGGGGTGCAAAGTGTGCTCAGTGGAGGTAAGGCCTACGTGACATTGTTGTCAGACAGCAAATGCAAAAAGAAGTTGGTGATTTCATCACAAAAGCTGAGCCAACAGTTAAATGAGGGGGTGTAGGATGAATCATGCTTGGCAGACAAAAAATGAAAACACAGCAACCTGGAAATATTCTGTTCCTCAAGACAGGTCTCATTCCCTATAAAAAAGCCAGTTGGTTGGGGACACCACACCACATCTGAGTAACCACGCAGCTTGCCCTTCTCCATGTAGCAGGTGAGTCCTTTTTCTTGCAATGTTTTATCATTCCCTCAATGTATTTGACTTCTGTTGGAATCTCCTTGGTATTCTTGGTGTCATTTCCCCCACTATTAAAGTCCAGCCATTAGAATGTTAACCTCCAGGAATATCTTTATTTTAAAAGCAATCATAGCTCAGGCTTGAAGGGACTTAAGACTTTATCTTAAGTTTGGGTAAACTCTGGGAGTTGTTGATTTACAGGGAGGCCTGGCGTGCTGAGGTCCATGGGGTGGCAAAGAGTCGGACACAACTGAGCGACTGAACTGAACTGAAGACTATCAGTTCTGCTCCATCACTTCTTGCTGTGTCAGTGAGAAGGGGACTGGCTTACTCAAGGACCCACAGTTGGCAGGATAAGGAATAATACTGAGAGCCACAGCACTCTCAATAACATTTAAATTATTTCTTTATTCATAATTTCAATACACAGAATTTTGTTCTTCAACAAATTGTTTTGTGAATATTCACTGTGTTTGGCCCTTTAGTGCTAAAAAACAATATAGGCAACAGGGAATTTACTCCATGAGACTACAATTTATTCAGAAAAATAAGACATGGACATGAAGAGCTAAATTACAGTGTACAACAGAAAGTCACCCTCATGAGGTGATGAGGACAAGTAAAGTGCTAAGGTGGTTCAGGAAGACAGGTAATTTCTGGACGTCTTGCTGTAGTAAAGCCTCCCAAAACACCATCCCAGGCCATCTGTGATCCATGGTAGCTGGATACTACTTGAACAAGCAGGAATAAGGAAAACCTTTGAGGGTGTAAGTGAAGCCAGAAGTGGATTTGTGCAGGTTCTTTAGAAGTCCGTAGTTATTTATATGCTTTCAAACTGTCATGCTGGAGAAGAGTCTTGAAAGTCCCTTGGACTGCAAGGAGATCAAATCAGTCTGTCCTAAAGGAAATCAACCCTGAATATGCATTGGAAGGACTGATGCTGAAGCTGAAACTCCAATACTTTGGCCACCTGATGAGAAGAGTTGACTCATTGGAAAAGACCCTGATGCTGGGAAAGATCAAGGGCAGGAGGAGAAGGGGGTGACAGAGTATGAGATGGTTGGATGGCACCACCGCCTCAACAGACATGAGTCTGAGAAAACTCCAAGAGATAGTGAAGAACAAGGAAGCCTAGAACACTGCAGTCTTGACTCTGGGGTCACAAAGAGTCAGACATGGCTTAGCAACTGAACAACAAAACAGCCATTCTGTGTGTGCACAGGCTGAAGTTACTGGGTTTTGTTTTTTGTTTTTCTAAATAATATCACATTTCTATATGATCCAACACTGTGATCTCACATGCCTGCCGGGAGCCTGCAAATGTGTTGTGTTGCTTATTGGGTTTTAAGATGTGCCAGGAAGAAGAAGAGCACTGGGAGAAGCTATGTTCAAGTGCAGCAGAACAATCACCATTACAAGCCTCCTTTTCAAAGGTTCAGAAATCATTAAAGTGTTCTTTGTGGTAGAGAGGGGGAAGAAGAACATTTGCTTTTGAAGAGACGTAAAATGGCATTGAATGTGGCTTCTTCCCTAGTTAATCCCTGTTTAAACCATCTGTTCTGTCTTTAGGTCCAGCTGCCTTTGAGGCATGAGTTTCCATGAGCAGAAGCAGCCCTGAATCCCACTTCCCCAGCCTCAGCAGCAGCAGGTGAAACGTCCCTGCTCCTCAACAGTCGACTCCAGCACCAGCTCAACAGAAAACTAAGCAGAAGTGAGGTGGGCTACAGCCTAGCCCTAGAGGAACCAGCCATCAGAAGTTGACCTTCCCTACTCTGATTAGGAGTCCCATTTGCCTTACTGTCACCCTGAGTCACAGACCTTCTTAATTTACACCCTAAAAATGTGTGCCATGAAACTTTCTTTCCTAAACACACAGGGCCTCTAACCTCTGAGTTAGGCTGAAGGTCTGGGTACCTTAGAACCCTAGCCATCAGGTGCTCTGGATTCACCTTAAAGAGGGGTTTAAGGTGAATACAAGTGGATCAGCTTTGTTCTTCCACTATTAAATGCATTTTCAATTCCACTCCTGACTGTGTGTTTGGTGGTCTGACTCAACTCCTTCATTCCTATCCTTTGTAAAGTAAGACCTGTATCTAGACAGGTTGGTGAGGAAGGAGCATCTGGTCCTGGTAATAGTTGGGTGGGGAGTTGCCCTCGATGAGTATTCCTGGTATCAAGTAATCCTGACTATTAAGGGCTGGAAATGGGAGGTTATACAATGCTACCCAGAGGCTGTTGCTTTGGGCAGCCAGGGCTAGAGCAGCGCTCTCCTCTTACAACTCAGTGAGTCACACTGGAGTCTAGTCTGTGCCTGTCTGAACTAATTGTGAACTCCTCCTCTCTACCCTATTCCCCAAATCCGGCTTTCAAATTGCTGACTTATCCAACCATTTCTTGTTTATTTCAGGGGATGCTATTCCAATCTATGTGAATCTGCTCCTCCTCACACCTTTCTTTCTGATACCCATAATTCAGATTCCCAAACATACTCAAAGATGCCTCCACTTTTGTCATCTCCATCAACCCTCTTCCATTCTCTGAGTGTCCACTCTGTGCCAGAAAGCAGATGAAGAGGACTCAAAATGTTTGCCTTGGGCATTTACAGTCTTTGAGAAGGGTGTACTTCACTCCCTACTCCATCCCTCATGCAAACATATGTACACACCCATGCATAGTAAATCTGGAATCTTGGAATCTCCCAGAGTGACACACAAAAGCTCATCCCCTGTATCCCCAAGTATGAAATGGTTTACTTCACACAGGAACCACAGAAAGCAAGGACTGGAAAGTCCACCCCATCTCCCTAGAGTATAAAGATGTTTACAGTGAAATGAAATGCAATAGAATTACCAATTGTGCATTCACATACACGTGTGTGTGTTTATACTTATATAAAAAGTATGTTTCTTTTTTATATTACTGAGAAAAAAAGCAAATTTTTCTTTGGCAGTATAGAAAGAGACTTTCTTTCTTTCTTTAAATGTTTAAAGTTTTTATTTATTTATTTTCTTTTTGGCTGCACTGGGTCTCCGTCGCTGCACGTGGGCTTTCTCCAGTTGTGGTGAGCAGGTCTACTCTAGTCAGTGTTCATGTGCTTCTATTTGTGATGGCTTCTCTTGCTGAGGGGCACGGGCTCTAGGGTGCGTGGGCTTCAGTGGTTGTGGCACATAGGCTTAGTTGCCCCATGGCATGTGGAATCTTCCCAGATCAGGAACGAAACTTGTGTTTTGCACTGCAAGGCAGATTCTTAACCAGTGGACCACAAGATAAATCCAAAAACAGGACATATTTTCAACTGTGAAATAAAATAATATAAGAAAGAATATTAAAAGGTATAATTCAAGCTATAGTGATTCTCTTGATGGTAACATTTTTATCTGATGGCATTCTTTAAATTTATTAGGTCTACTTTAAAAATGTTTACCCTCAACATCTTATTATCCTAAATACCTTTTTGTTTAATTGGTAAATAAGGTCTACCAAGTAAACAGTACCTCCTAGAACAAAAGTCAACTAGCCAAACAAACAGAGAAAAAAATGTGTTCTAACCATGCTACCTTTTAAAAAAAATTTTTATAAACATTTAGTTTTATATTGGAGTATAACTAATTAACAGTGCTGTGATAGATTCAGGTGGACAGCAAGGGGACTCCACCTTACATATACATGTACCCAGGATGCCACATAACTATCTTCACTAGTCTTCATGGCAGCATGAGTAAGCCGCTACAATGAACACTCTCTAAGCTGTGGGCTTCCCTGGTGGCTCACATGGTAAAGAATCTGCCTCCAATGTTGGAGACCTGAGTTCAATACCTGGGTTCGATCACTGAGTCAGAAAGATCTCCTAGAGAAGAAAATGGCTACCCACTCCAATATTCTTGCCTGGAGAATTCCATAGACAGAGGAGCCTGGTGGGCTAAGTTCATGGGGTCACAAAGAGTCGAACACGACTGAGCAACTAACATTTTCAAGTTGTTATTGCAGCTCTATCCAGTAGAATTTATTTCTTTCCCTTTTTTTCTTTTTTTTTTCCTTATCTTTCTTCCTTTTTTTTTTTTTTTTTATTCTTCTGGCCATACTGTGAGGGTTGCAGGACTGTAGTTCCTGACCAAGATTTAAATCTGGGCCACAGCAGTGAAAGCATGAAATAATAACCAATGGGCAGCAAGAGAATTCCCAGAAGTTATTTCTTCAGATCAGATCAGATCAGTCACTCAATCGTGTACGACTCTTTGCGACCCCATGAATCGCAGCATGCCAGGCCTCCCTGTCCATCACCAACTCCCGGAGTTCACTGAGACTCACGTCCATCAAGTCAGTGATGCCATCCAGCCATCTCATCCTCTGTCGTCCCCTTCTCCTCTTGCCCCC
>NW_011494953.1:647431-647969 GCF_000754665.1 Bison bison bison | reverse complement strand
CAATCCCTCCCAGCATCAGTCTTTTCCAATGAGTCAACTCTTTGCATGAGGTGGCCAAAGGACTGGAGTTTCAGCTTTAGCATCATTCCTTCCAAAGAAATCCCAGGGCTGATCTCCTTCAGAATGGACTGGTTGGATCTCCTTGCAGTCCAAGGGACTCTCAAGAGTCTTTTCCAACACCACAGTTCAAAAGCATCAATTCTTCAGCACTCAGCCTTCTTCACAGTCCAACTCTCACATCCATACATGACCACAGGAAAAACCATAGCCTTGACTAGACGAACCTTTGTTGGCAAAGTAATGTCTCTGCTTTTGAATATGCTATCTAGGTTGGTCATAACTTTCCTTCCAAGGAGTAAGTGTCTTTTAATTTCATGGCTGCAGTCACCATCTGTTGTGATTTTGGAGCCCAGAAAAATAAAGTCTGACACTGTTTCCACTGTTTCCCCATTTATTTCCCATGAAGTGCTGGGACTGGATGCCATGATCTTCATTTTCTGAATGTTGAGCTTTAAGCCAACTTTTTCACTCTCCACTT
>NW_011494953.1:616651-647069 GCF_000754665.1 Bison bison bison | reverse complement strand
TATTGAGTGCAGCACTTTCACAGCATCATCTTTCAGGATTTGGAATAGCTCAACTGGAATTCCATCACCTCCACTAGCTTTGTTCGTACTGATGCTTTCTAAGGCCCACTTGACTTCACATTCCAGGATATCTGGCTCTAGGTCAGTGATCACACCATCCTGATTATCTGGGTCATGAAGATCTCTTTTGTACAGTTCTTCTGTGTATTCTTGCCACCTCTTCTTAATATCTTCTGCTTCTGTTAGGTCCATAGTTATTTCTTACTCATTTCCAATTCTAGCGTGAGTTTGCAAGGTCTTTGGTCTATTCAGTCATAAAGGGAACCAGGGTCCTTCCATTGTATGGTCTTACCATCACTGAGGGCCTTGTTCTCTTCTGAATTCCAGATATAAGAAAAGGGCAATAGACTGAGTAAGGAAGAGATAGCCCTGTTTTTATACATTGGCTTGACTCAAAATTAGTCACATGGTCCTATCTACCTTAGAAAATCAAGAAATTTAATTTATCAGTGTGCCCAGGAAAAAGAGGAGAGTAGATACTGGTGAGCTCTTCAAGCTACTGTCACAGTTTACACTTGTGGTGTTCAAAGATCTGTTTACTCCTTTTGGTTCCTATGCAGAAAATAGTCCCCAAGGAAGAAACATCATAGTTTCATCTAATTCAAAATATAAAGCCTCTGGATGGCATGTAATTGTCTCTAACATATGTTCCTATGGCTTCTATTGGTTCATCATACTATGAAGTAAGCAGATGAACCATTTCTTCCTATTAACCAGGAACCAAGGGTGAAAAGATACAGGAAAACTAAATACCATATGCAAGAGGAAATAATGGGAAGACACATAGCAGTCAGGCCTTAGTTTCCTGAAATTCAGTTCTGTGAATATTGTGAAGCCATATGACGCCACCCTTGTAGCAAAAAGCGAAGAAGAACTAAAGAGCCTCTTGATGAAAGTGAAGAAGAAGAGTGAAAAAGTTGGCTTAAAACTCAACATTCAGAAAACTAAGATCATGGTATGCTGTCCCATCACTTCAAGGCAAATAGATGGAAAAACAATGGAAACAGTAAGAGACTTTATTTTGGGGGGCTCCAAGATCACTGCAGATGGTGACCACAGCCATTAAATTGAAAGGTGCTTGCTCCTTGGAAGAAAAACTATGACCAACCTAGACAGCATGTTAAAAAGCAGAGACATCACTTTGCCAACAAAGGTCCGTCTAGTCAAAGCTATGGTTTTTCCAGTAGCCATGTATGGATGTGAGAGTTAGACTCTAAAAAAAGCTGAGCACCAAAGAATTGATGCTTTTGAACTGTGGTGTTGGAGAAGATTCTTGATAGTCCCTTGGACTGCAAGGAGATCTAGCCAGTCAATCCTAAAGGAAATCAGTCCTGAATAGTCATAGGAAGGACTGATGCTGAAGCTGAAACTCCAATCCTCTGACCACCTGATGTGAAGAATTGACTCATTGGAAAAGACCCTGATCCTGGGAAAGATTGAAGGCAGGAGGAGAAGGGGACAACTGAGGATAAGATGGTTGGATGGCATCACTGGCTCGATGGACATGAGTTTGAACAAGCTCCGGGAGTTGGTGATGGACAGGGAAGCCTGGTGTGCTGCAGTCCATGGGGTTGCAAAGAGTCAGACACGACTGAGCAACGGAACTGAACTGAGCCCCAACATGCAGAAGTGATAAAAGCTCTGTGTTAAGGTCTTGATCCTGCTCTCTGGAAGGAACTCCTTTTCCTTTGTTCTGCCATTGATAGGATTATTACTTTTGTATGATCAAATCTGAAGCATGCATTGTGGATTGTACAATCCTTATTAGGTAACTTTTGCAGCTCACTTTCTAACCAAGTGTGGTTTTAAGGATCTTGGAGGAATGTTTTGTTTTGTTTGAGCCTGTGGTTGCTTTGGTGATATGATTCCTGGCAAGTCTCCTAGGCTTCTAGGTGCTTCCAGTCAGTTCTACATGTCAATAATGATAACCAAATTTATTTTCCAAAAAACATTCTTATGTTATTTATTTGCTTCCTTTTCAAATGCTTTTGTCAACTTACCTTGTTTGACACTATTGGAAAAATTAACTTCAGTGAGATGGCCTTAAGCTTCAATCTTGGCTGAAAATCTGAGCTTTAATTCTCTCAAAACCATTCTGTTTTATCTCTTTATATTAATATTAAGACACTTAATATATTAATTAACTCTTTATTAATAAAAAGAGATAAAACAGAATGGTCTAGAAGTGTATAAGGGACTTCCCTGATAGCTCAGTTGGTAAAGAATCTGCTTGCAATGCAGGAGACCCCGGTTCATTTCCTGGGTCAGGAAGATCCCCTGGAGAAGGGTTAGGCTGCCCACTCCAGTATTCTTGGACTTTCCTTGTGGCTCAGCTGGTAAAGAATCCATCCATATGGGAAACCTGGGTTCAATCCCTGGTTTGGAAAGATCCCCTGGAGAAGGGAAAGGCTACCCACTCCAGTATTCTGGCCTGGAGTGGACTACGTTCCATGGGCTTGCAAAGAATCAGACATGACTGAGCAACTTTCACAGAAGTATGTAACTTTCCAAACCTCTGCTGCTGCTGCTAAGTCACTTCAGTCATGTCCGACTCTGTGCGACCCCATAGACGGCAGCCCACCAGGTTCCCTAGATTTCTGGTTTCTGTCTATTCATGTGTGTGCTTTATTGTCAATTTATTCAAGTCCTTTGTCCATTTAGAACAGTTTTTTTTTTTTAATTTTATTGTTGTTTTAAGTATTCTTATATACTCTGGATAAAAGTCCTTATCAGATATATGGCTTACAAATAAATATTCTCTTTCATTCTTTGGGTTATCTATTCATTCTCTCAAGTGTAAGTGAAAGTTAAAGTCGTTCAGTCATGTTCAACTCTTTGCGACCTCATGGACTATACAGTCCATTGAATTCTCCAGGCCAGAATACTGGAGTGAACACTTTCCCTTCTCCAGGGGATCTTCCCAACCCAGGGATCAAACCCAGGTCTCCCACATTGCAGACAGATTCTTTACCAGCTGAGCCACAAGGGAAACCCTAGAATACTGGAGTGGGTAGCCTGCCCCTTCTCCAGTGGATCTTCCCAACCCAGAAATCAAACTGGGGTCTCCTACATTGCAGGTGGATTCTTTACCAACTTTGAAAATGCAAAGGAATTTTTAAATTTTGATAAACTCAATGTATCTTTTCTTTTTTTCTTTCTAATATTGAACTTTTGGTATCATAGCTAAGAAACCATTGCCTAATTCATGGCCATGAAGATTTACATTTACATTTTTGCTAAATTTTACAGTTTTACTACTTACATTTAGTTCTATGATCCATGTTGAATTTTTATATATATTATGAGGTAATGGTCCAACTTTATCCTTTCTTTATCCAACTTTACCTTTAACCTACAGATATTGAGTTGTCCAAGTATCATTTGTTGAAAAGACTGTTCTTTCCCCAATTGAACTGTCTTGCCAGTCTTGTCAAAATCAATTGATCATAAACGTAACAATTTGTTTCTGAACTTCTTATACTAGGGTCACAAGCCTGCACTACTCTACCTTTGTGGAAAGTTTTGAAATTGAGATGTGGGAATCCTCTAACTTTGTGGGGGGGTTTCTGAGATTATTTTGCCTGTTTGGGGCCCCTTGCATTTCCATTTGAATTTTCGGATCTGCTTGTCAATTTCTGCAAAAGAGGGAGCAAGGATTCTTGTAGAAATTTTGTAAATTTGCAGATCAATTTAGGGGGTGTTACCATCTTAACAATATTAAACCTTCAATTCATGAATGCAAAGTATCTTTTCATTTGCCTTCTTGAATTTCTTTCAATCATCTTTTGTAGTTTTCAGTGTTTAAGTGTTGCATGTGTTTATTTTATTCCTGTTGTTTTTTAGTGCTATTGTGAAAGAAATCATTCTACTTTCACATTCAGATTATTTGTTACTTATGTAAAGACATATAACTGATTTATGTATACTGATATTGTATCCTGAAATCTCACTGAACTTGCTTATTCATTCTAATACTATTTCATGTGTGAATTCCTTAAGATTATCTACATACACCTCATGCAATCTACAAACAGAAAACATTTTATATCTTCCTCTCCAATCTGGGCATCTTTTTATCTTACCTAATTGCCCTAGCAAGAACTTCCTCTACAATATGTAATAATTTAGTAGACGTGGCAAGAATATACAACCATGTACTATTCCCGACGTTGGTGAGAATGCATCTAGTCTTCCACCATTAAGTATGATGTTGCCTGTGGGTTTTTCATAGATGACCTTTATGAAGTTAAGAACTTTTCTTTCTATTTCAACTTGATTGAGTGTTTTTTTTTCTCCTTATCATGAAAGGACATTACATTTTGTCAAATGCCTACTGAAATGCTCGTGTGTTTTTTTTTTTGTCTTTATTTTATGAATATGCTGCATTGCATTGATTGATAGTATATGTTCAAACAACCTTGCATTCCAGGAATAAATTCCTCTTGCTCATGGTGTATAATCTTTCATACAGGGTAATGGATTTAGTTTGCTAGTATTTTATGGAGAATTTTTTAACCTATATCCTTAAGGAATATTCATTTTATTTTTTAAAATTTTATTTTATTTTTAAACTTTACAATATTGTATTGGTTTTGCCAAATATCGAAATGAATCTGCCACAGGTATACATGTGTTCCCCATCCTGAACTCTCCTCCCTCCCCATACCTTCCCTCTCGGTCGTCCCAGTGCACCAGCCCCAAGCATCCAGTATCGTGCATCAGACCTGGACTGGCGACTCGTTTCATATATGATATTATATATGTTTCAATGCCATTCTCCCAAATCATCACACCTCTCCCTCTCCCACAGAGTCCAAAAGACTGTTCTATACATCAGTGTCTCTTTTGCTGTCTCGTACACAGGGTTATTGTTACCATCTTTCTAAATTCCATATATATGCGTTAGTATACTGTATTGGTGGTTTTCTTTCTGGCTTACTTCACTCTGTATAATAGGCTCCAGTTTCATCCACCTCATTAGAACTGACTCAGATGTATTCTTTTTAATAGCTGAGCAATATTCCATTGTGTCTACGTACCACAGCTTTCTTATCCATTCATCTGTTGATGGACATCTAGGTTGCTTCCATGTCCTGGCTATTATAAACAGTGCTGCAGTGAACATTGGGGTACACATGTCTCTTTCCCTTCTAGTTTCCTCAGTGTGTATGCCCAGCAGTGGAGTTGCTGGATCATAAGGTAGTTCTCTTTCCAGTTTTTTAAGGAATCTCCACACTGTTCTCCATAGTGGCTCTACTAGTTTGCATTCCCACCAACAGTGTAAAAGGGTTCCCTTTTCTCCACACCCTCTCCAGCATTTATTGCTTGTAGACTTTTGGATCGCAGCCATTCTGACTGGCATGAAATGGTACCTCATAGTGGTTTTGATTTGCATTTCTCTGATAATGAGTGATGTTGAGCATCTTTTCATGTGTTTGTTAGCTATCTGTATGCCTTCTTTGGAGAAATGTCTATTTAGTTCTTTGGCCCATTTTTTGATTGGGTCATTTATTTTTCTGGAATTGAGCTGTAGGAGTTGCTTGTATATTTTTGAGATTAGTTGTTTGTCAGTTGTTTCATTTGCTATTATTTTCTCCCATTCTGAAGGCTGTCTTTTCACCTTGCTTAGAGTTTCCTTTGTTGTGCAGAAGCTTTTAAGTTTAATTAGGTCCCATTTGTTTATTTTTGCTTTTATTTCCAATATTCTGGGAGGTGGGTCATAGTGGATCCTGCTGTGATGTATGTTGGAGAGTGTTTTGCCTATGTTCTCCTCTAGGAGTTTTATAGTTTGTGGTCTTACATTTAGATCTTTAATCCATTTTGAGTTTATTTTTGTGTATGGTGTTAGAAAGTGTTCTAGTTTCATTCTTTTACAAGTGGTTAACCAGTTTTCCCAGCACCACTTGTTAAAAGAGATTGTCTTTAATCCATGGTATATTCTTGCCTCCTTTGTCAAAGATAAGGTGTCCATATGTGCATGGATTTATCTCTGGGCTTTCTATTTGGTTCCATTGATCCATATTTCTGTCTTTGTGCCAGTACCATACTGTCTTGACGACTGTGGCTTTGTAGTAGAGCCTGAAGTCAGGTAGGATGATTCCTCCAGTTCCATTCTTCTCTCTCAAGATAGTTTTGGCTATTCAAGGTTTTTTGTATTTCCATACAAATTGTGAAATTATTTGTTCTAGCTCTGTGAAGAATACCGTTGGTAGCTTGATAGGGATTGCATTGAGGCCACCATCACCCTAATACCAAAACCTGACAAAGATCCCACCAAAAAAGAAAACTATAGGCCAATATCACTGATGAACATAGATGCAAAAATCCTTAACAAAATTCTAGCAATCAGAATCCAACAACACATTAAAAAGATAATACACCATGACCAAGTGGGCTTTATCCCAGGGATGCAAGGATTCTTCAATATCCGCAAATCAATCAATGTAATACACCACATTAGCAAATTGAAAAATAAAAACCATATGATTATCTCAATAGATGCAGAGAAAGCCTTTGACAAAATTCAACATCCATTTATGATAAAAACTCTCCAGAAAGCAGGAATAGAAGGAACATACCTCAACATAATAAAAGCTATATATGACAAACCCACAGCAAACATTATCCTCAATGGTGAAAAATTGAAAGCATTTCCTCTAAAGTCAGGAACAAGACAAGGGTGCCCACTTTCACCATTACTATTCAACATAGTTTTGGAAGTTTTGGCCACAGCAATCAGAGCAGAAAAAGAAATAAAAGGAATCCAAATTGGAAAAGAAGAAGTAAAACTCTCACTGTTTGCAGATGACATGATCCTCTACATAGAAAACCCTAAAGACTCCACCAGAAAATTACTAGAACTAATCAATGATTATAGTAAAGTTTCAGGATATAAAATCAACACACAGAAATCCCTGGCATTCCTACACACTAATAATGAGAAAACAGAAAGAGAAATTAAGGAAACAATTCAATTCACCATTGCAATGAAAAGAATAAAATACTTAGGAATATATCTACCTAAAGAAACTAAAGACCTATATATAGAAAACTATAAAACACTGGTTAAAGAAATCAAAGAGGACACTAATAGATGGAGAAATATACCATGTTCATGGATTGGAAGAATCAATATAGTGAAAATGAGTATATTACCCAAAGCAATTTACAGATTCAATGCAATCCCTATCAAGGAATATTTATTTCTTCCCTTGTGATGTCATTTCTGGTAATAAGCTTCGTATAATGAGCTGGCAAATGACCATTTGTTTTCTACATTTTAAAATTATTTTTAATTATGATAAAATACACCTAATATCAGAGAAGGCAATGGCACTCCACTCCAGTGTTCTTGCCTGGAAAATCCCATGGATGGAGGAGCCTGGTAGGCTGCCGTCCATGTGGTCACGAAGAGTCAGACATGACTGAGCGACTTCCCTTTCACTTTTCACATTCATGCATTGGAGAAGGAAATGGCAACCCACTCCAGTGTTCTTGCCTGGAGAATCCCAGGGACGGGGGAGCCTGGTGGGCTGCCGTCTATGCGGTTGCACAGAGTCAGACATGACTGAAGTGACTTAGCAGCAGCAGCACATATAACATTAAATATTTCCTCTTAAACAATTTTAAAGGTGCAATTATATGGTATTAAGTTCTTCTATTCTGTTTTTTACAAAAGTTCATGAAAGAGTTATGCTAATTGTAATATAAATATTAGGTAGACTTTGACAGTGCAGCCATCTGGACTAAGGTCTTCCTCTTTGGACATTTTTTTGCATTATTAATGTTATCCCTTTATTTGCTACAGATATTCAGATTTTCTACACTTTCATGAATGTATTTCCATACTTTGCATCTTACTTGGAATTTATCCATTTCATCTATGTTTTCTAATTTGTTAGTGTTCATGGTCAGTGCTCAGAGTATTCTCTTATAGTCCTTTTATTTCTTTAAGATCAGCAGTGTTGTCTCCTCCTCTGCTGATTTCAGAAACCTGATCCTTCTATCTTTGTGTCTTGACCAGTATCCCCATGGGTTGTCAATTTTGTTGATTCTTTCAAAGAACCAATGTGTTATTTTTATTTCTTCTTTTGTTTTTCTATTTTTAAATTCATTTATTTCTGTTCTAGTGTATATTATTTTGACTTTTCTCTTTGCTGTTCTTTGCCTTAAAGTTCTATAAGGTTTGAGATTTTTCATCACTTTTAATATAGATATTTCCAGCCATAAATATCTCTTTATGTACAACATTATGTGTATTGCACAAGATTTTGTATGTTGTATTTTCATTTTCATTCCTGCCAAATCATTTTCTAATTTTACTTGTTATTTCTTCTTTGAGCAATTGATTGTTTGGAATGTGTTGCTGAACATATGGAACTCATAGAAACAGAGTAGAACCATGGTTAACAGGGACTGAGGGATGCGACAAAAGTGGAGATGTTTGGCAAAGAGAGTAAGTCTTCAGTTATAAGATGAAGAAGCCCTGAGAGTCTAACATACAGTGTTGTGCACTTGAAACTTGCTGATAAAGAAGACCTTAAGCATTCTGACCATACACATAAGCACACATGTACACACAAACACACACACTCTCAAATGGTTATTATTGAGGTGATTTATAAGTAAATTAATAGTGGTAATCATTGCACAAAATATGTATAGGTCAAATCATCACATTATACACTGTAAATATATACAATTTTTTTCCATTTTTTAATTTTTTATTTTAATTGGAGGCTAATTACTTTACAATATTGTGGTGGTTTTTGCCATACATTGACATGAATCAGCCATGGGTGTACATGTGTTCCCCATCCTGAACCCCCCTCCCTCCTCCCTCCTCATCCCATCCCTCAGGGTCATGCCACTGCACCAGGCCTGAGAACCCTGCCTCATGCATCAAACCTGGACTGGCAATCTATTTCACATGTGATAATACACATGTTTCAATGCTATTCTCTCAAATCATCCCACCCTCGCCTTCTCCCAGAGTCCAACAGTCTATGTTTCTTTTGCTGTCTTGCATATAGGGTCATCGTTACCATCTTTCTAAATTCCATATATATGTGTTAGTATACTGTATTGGTGTTTTTCTTTCTGACTTACTTTCACTCTGTATAATAGGCTTCAATTTCATCCACTTCATTAGGACTGATTCAAATGCATTCTTTTTAATAGCTGAGTAATACTCCATTGTGTATATGTACCACAGAGTTCTTATCTATTTGTCTGCTGATGGACAACTAGGTTGCTTCCATGTCCTGGCTATTATAAACAGTGTTGTGACGAACATTGGGGTGCACACGTCTCTTTCAGTTCTGGTTTCCTCAGTGTGTATGCCCAGCAGTGAGATTGCTGGGTTGTATGGCAGCTCTATTTCCAGTTTTTTTAAGGAGTCTCCACACTGTTCTCCATAGTGGCTATACTAGTTTGCATTCCCACCAAAAGTGTAAGAGGGTTCCTTTTTCTCCACACCCTCTCCAACATTTATTGTTTATAGACTTTTGGATAGCAGCCATTCTCACTGGTGTGAAATGGTACCTCATAGTGGTTTTGATTTGCATTTCTCTGATAATGAGTGATGTTGAGCTTTTTTTCATGTGTTTGTTAGCCATTTGTATGTCTTCTTTGGAGAAATGTCTGTTTAGTTCTTTGGCCCATTTTTTTTTTTTATTGGGTTGCATATTTTCTGGAATTGAGTTGCAGGAGTTGCTTATATATTTTTGAGATTAATTATTTCTCAATTGCTTCATTTGCTATTATTTTCTCCCATTCTGAAGGCTGTCTTTTCACCTTGCTTATAGTTTCCTTTGTTGTGCAAAAGCTTTTAAGTTTAATTACGTCCCATTTGTTTATTTTTACTTTTATTTCCATTACTCTGGGAGGTGGGTCATAGTGAATCCTGCTATGATTTATGTCAGAGAGAGTTATCCTCTAGGAGTTGTATATTTTATGCTCTTACATTTAGATCTTTAATCCATTTTGAGTTTATTTTTATGTGTGGTGTTAGAAAGTGTTCTAGTTTCATTCTTTTACAAGCAGTTGACCAGTTTTCCCAGCACCACTTGTTAAAGAGATTGTCTTTTCTCCATTGTATATTCTTGCCTCTTTTGTCAAAGATAAGGTGTCCATAGGTGCATGGATTTACCTCTGGGCTTTCTATTTTGTTCCATTGATCTATGTTTCTGTCTTTATGCCAGTACCATACTGTCTTGATGACTGTGGCTTTGTAGTATAGCCTGACATCAATAAATATATACAATTTAAACTGTCAATTATATCTCAATTAAGCTAGAGGGGAAAAAATGAAAGAATAACCACCATAGAGTAACAAAGTTTGAAAATTTCTGTGTTCCTTCTCCTCTTTACCTCTGTTAGGCTCTGATACTATTCCCTGAGAGAGCTTCACTCATCCATTATTCTCTGTGGGCCTGGTGTCCATCTCATAGCAGTTGTATCCTTTTATTTATCTGTACTGACCACATCTGGAATGGGTAGTATGGAAGGTGGGGAAAGGAGGCCTGGAAAGTTATTTTTATTCTTGAAAAGTCAAAGTCATTTTAGTTTCGGTACATAGTATATTTAGCTATCAATTCCCTCAAAAACGTATTAGACACCCAATAGGTTTCACTCCTTCAATCATTTCTATGTTTTAGGGACCACACTTAGGTCCTTTCCTAGAAGTAATTTTGTGGCTTGATTTATTTTGCTTTCTTTCCTTCTGAACATAATAGAGCTACCACGAGGCTCCCTGCACACAGATGGAAAGACTACAACTTATTTCTCTTTTCTCTCTTGTTACAGTCAACTGAAAGTGGATCTAAAGTTCACAGCCACTTCTAATCTCATCTCTTCTTCTTTGGAGCTTACAAGTGGTGCATTTTTCTAATTCAACAAAGTTTTGAATTTCTGTGCTATGTTTTTTTCTTTTCATTTCTGACCCACAAGCAAAACAATTATTTTCTGAACATAAGTTCACCGAAATACCCTGGTGAACACAACAAGCTAACAACATTCAGTTTGCCTCCCAAGTTACCTATATAGCAAAGATTTTGCCATTGACTATCATGTGTCACCACATTTATATTTTTGAGTGTCAGTTTTCTTGCCAACCTACTCCAGACTCTTAAACCATGGCCACATAGTTAAGACTTCTTACAATAACACCTTACCTCTAGGAACTAATTTCTGTGTCAGGTCAAATAACACTAGCTACAGAAGAGACAACTCCCAGATATTGGTGCTTCCCCCACCACACACACACAAGTCATAGTCTGATGAGGGTTGAGCAGTAACAGACTCTTTCTCCATCTTCAGTTCTATTATCATAGAATCCTTTAATTCTAGCTTTATGAGTGAAGAATGTAGATAAAGAAAAGTCCTTTTAATCTTAAGTATATTTAGGCATAGTATGATTTAACACAAAGACTTTACTTCTTTTAAAAATAGTATCCTATTCATCAGTGTGTGTGGAGTTTGTGGTCTGACTTAACTATTCTCTAAGTGGAAGCTTAGAGCCACAAAAAAGATATACTTAAAGAAAATATCCCTCATTTCCCAGCTTACTTGATAGTAGGCTAAGCACTTATAAAAGAAAGGTGCATAGCAACAGTAATTTTACAAATCTAAATATTGCAAAAACCAATGTGTTCTTCAGTAAAAAAGTAGTCTCAGAGGTGAAAAAATATAGACAGACCATGGATTAGTTGTTGGAGAAAGAAGAGCAGGTGGTACACATGGAGAGGAGACAGCACTTTGTCTGGTAAAGATCATTTTTTTAAAATTTCTCTTTCTTCTCTACTACTTATGTTTTAAAAACCACTATAATCTTATGCAAAAATATTCCAGTAATTACCCCAAATTCTATATTTGCAATATCACATTAAAAATAAGGTTAATGAAGAAGAAAAAGAACAACAAATTAGGAAAGAGTAACAGAGTTTGAGAATTTCTTTCTGTTTGCTATACTAATTATGTTTGAGCCACTGTCCTGCTGGAACAAGTATGGTGGTGATGCCGATGATAGTAGTGATGCTGGTAATGACTAAGACAATGATGATTTACTGCCTCGCTAAGTGCTAACTCTGCATCTAGCAATGTGCCAACTAAACTAAACACATTCATTTAATTTGTATGCCCCAGACGAGTGAGCAATATATCTAAGATTTTCCCCACTTTTTAGTAAAGAAGCAAAAATCTTGAGGAGTTTAAAATTTCTCAAATTAATCAATCTTCAATTAAATATGTAATATGGATTAGAAATTATATAAATATAACCTGTTATGTCACTCAAAATTCAGGCAACAATGATTGTGAGATCCTGAACGTTGATATCAAAGAATACAAATAAACCACAACAATTATATAGTATTGTTAAAAGCAACTTTTAAAATAAAGAAAGCATTTTTAACATCACACAAAGGAATTCTACTTTATTCAGGAGGTAGAGGATAAGTAACAATTTCCCAGCCTGTAGAAACCCCTGCCCAGATGACAGACACAGAAGACAGTGAGAGAATCCTCTGATGGGACCCAGGAGAAGAGTTGCTGTTCTTCCTTCTGAAGCTTTGTGATGCTTTCTTGGGCACTTCCAAGAGCAAAGCAGTATAGCAACCTCAGAAAGGAAACCTCTAGCTGTCTGAAATCGCCACAGGCATATTGCTGGCTGAAGGGTGGAGAAGCTCCTTCTGTATCCATGATGGGATTTGAAGAGAAGGCAAAGGTAGAGCTGTGGAGCTAGGTGAGTCAACTGTCCTTATCCTTTCCTGATCCAGATAAAAGCTGATGTTGTTACTTGCACTTGGGTGGGCACTTCTCTTGGCATTGTTGGGGAGGTGGCACAGGAGGGCATTTCTGCTGGCACTGAGGAGGTGGGCATGGCTCAGGGCACTTTGGAGGTGGGCATGGCTCAGGGCACTTTGGAGGTGGGCAAGGCTCAGGGCATTTCGGTGGGCACACTACTGGAGGTGGCTGGCAGGGCTGCTTGCACTGCTGCTGCTGCTGAGACATCTTTCTGGAATCTTAGAATCTGAAAGAAATTACATGATAGTGTTCACAAGAAGGAATTCCTAAAGAAGGACATGGCAAAAATTATGTAATACCATCAGCTAGGAGCCAATCTCTAAGAATGTGCTTTAATTTCTTTAATTCCGTTTAATGAATTTCTGGCTTCTCTTGCTCTCTTAGGAAATTGTTTCATCAGCCTAGAGAAAACCTTCTCTTTGCTCATACAAATTTTCTAAAGAAAATATGTTTATTTGAAAGAACACAGCAGTAGTTTTTTTTGTTTTTTGTTTTTTTTTTTAATTAAAACATCTTCAAAAAAAGTCCATCACAAGTTCTAAAATCTGGGGCAAGCTCACAAGCAATTCCTATCTTCATTATCTCTCATGAGGTCCCAGCAGTATGACTTGTGTACAGAGCAAAGGGCCACCAGGAAGGATACAAGGGCCT
Source organism: Bison bison bison (assembly GCF_000754665.1). NCBI lineage: Eukaryota > Metazoa > Chordata > Mammalia > Artiodactyla > Bovidae > Bison > Bison bison. The sequence continues at coordinate 633,554 of NW_011494953.1, read as the reverse complement.
CATAGTTTCTAGGATAAATGCCTCTGAAATCACCACAGAAGGACACCAAAATGATATCAAAAAACAGAAAAAATACTTTCTTCTTTACCTCTTAATATCAAAGATTTCCTATGAACTTCTTTTTCAATAGGGAAATTCAAACTCTCTACCAGAAACCTAATAAATATAGCATACAAATTCCAAGTTCCCATCCACTAAGGAGCATTAAACACTTGATCATAACTTTGGACCCACCAAATTTGCTGCCTCTAGCATAAATTCAATATTCGGGAGCCCAAGAACAAAGTAGAACTGAAGAATCAGACTCACCAGGTTCTCCAAAGTCTATCAGGACTTGAGTAGCAGAAGGATGGCAGTGATGCAGCAGAGGGCCTTTTTATTGGGGCTTGCTGCCCCACCCAGGGGGAAGTTGAGCTGCCAAAATGGGCCTGGTTCAGTCATTTCCCAACCAAAATGCAAATCCATCCATAACTGGCTTGACAGGGACTCCGAAAAGAGGATATGCCCTGCTCCAGGATCTCCTCACTGGATTATGTTCTTATGACTCACAGTCTCTGCTTAGCTCTTAATTTCAGGAATTTATGACAGAAGGATTTGCAGGGATTGTGGGGGGTTGTTCTCTAACTTGTCATCAAGGGATCCTTTTCTTGATCAGAGGATATGCTCTTCTCTCTCTTTCACCTTCCTTGAATTATAAAACTGTTTGTTTTGTCCACTTGAACTGGTTGCCATTCTATCTACATACTGGGTTGCAAAGGGCCTGGTTACCTGGGACACTTTTCTCTCTACCTCAGACTCTTCTTATGATGCATTTCCCTTTGATCCCTGGCCTGCTAAAGTCTCCTTGCTTCTAAAATAAACTGAGGCAGGTTGCAGGTCATCTCACCAGCCTTCCCATCATGATAGATAGACACCTTCAGTAAAATGGTAACCCTCTAGGGTCCTCCTTTCACTGCTTTGCTACATGGAATACAGGACATCAAGATTCTTGTGACCTTTATAAATCTGTCTCACCTTGAATCACAGGAAATTCACTACAAGTGTAGCATCACCTACTGTAATTCAGATATTGTGGCAGCTCAGACCTTAGACCTATGATAGAAAGCAAGCTTTCTGCTCATAACTCCCCAACATGACCCATCACCTGCTCCTACATAACTTCTCCAACTGATCTCTTTTTATTTCTTCAACTTTTGAGAAATTTCCAAGGATTGTTCAAATTTTCCTGCCTCCTTGAAATTATTGAAAAACCCAATCTAAAATGCAATACTATTCAAATGGCTACTTTTTAATATATTTACTATTTATTAATTATTGAAACACATGTTTCTCCATCAAATCTAGCAGTAGATTTAAGAAAAAAATTTGAAATCACTTTATTAATAATTCAGTGATTGAAGTTCATTGTCATTCATATAAAACTTTTAATTATTAATAATAATTTTATGATAATTTTAACCTTTACATTTTCCATATTGGTCACAGTGGAATATATGTGAAATAAACTTATTTTCACTCTTTCTTTTTTTGCCTGTTTATTTTTAAATTTTTTCTATTTTTTTCAATTTTTATTTTATACTAGAGTATAACCAATTAACAAGTGTTGTGACAGTTTCAGGTGGACAGCAAAGAGACCCAGCCATATATATACATGTATCCATTCTCCCCCAAACTCACCCTTCCAGGCTGCCACATAACATTGATCTGCTCTACTTTTTTTGTACAATTTGCCAGTTTGCTGGGAAGAAAGTTTGATGGTTAATTTATAGATCGACTTGACTGGCACAGGATATCCAGATATTTGGTCAAACATTATTCTGGATTTTTCTCAAAGGATGCTTTTGATTGGGGTTAATATTTATCAGTGGCCTGAGTAAAGGAAGTTGCCTTCTAAAATGTGGGTAGTCCTCACTGAAAGCCTGAATAGAACAAGGCTGACCCTCCTTCAGGTAAGAGACAATTCCCCAGCCTAATGGACTTCCAGCAAGTTTTCAGCTCTACAAACTTCAAATTCTCCAGAATTCATAATCTCTCTCTCTACTATATCTCTGTGTGTGTGTGTGTGTGTGTGTGTGTGTGTGTGTGTGTATATATATATATATATATAATTTGAATATTTCATCTGCCATTTTATGTAGATGACTGACTATGGAAAATTAAATTAAAAATTCCAAAAGTTAGCATAAAGAAAATTTAAAATATTAACATTATATGATACTTGTGATGTGTAATTAGGACAAATAAAATGAACTTTTAGGGAATGACTGAAGTTGAGGAAACAATGCCCTAGTATGTTCTCCAACCCTGGCAAAGATTTCATTTGTGCTTTTCGCAGATTTAGCAGTCAACAGTTCTTCTATAGTTCCTATCTTTTATCCTGGACATGAGTTATACTCTTTTCTGTGCCGTCCCCTTGGTCACTGAAGCTGTGTCTTGTGAGCCGTGGCTGGTGAAGGGGCCCTGTCTGATTTAGGAATAAATTTACAATGCTAGCTTTATGTTACTGTAGAATGTGGAAATATATTCTCAATGAATCAGGATGTCCCATCTCATCTGACCCAAACACTTCCTTAGACGGCTATCATGTTCTTAAAATTCTTTTGTCAGGATTTAAAACTCTTTTATTCCATAAGTATCAGGTTTGAATTCTTTGAGAGGAAAAATAAATATAAAATACCATTTAAGATATAAATAATAGAGAGGTTTGGGAGAGATAAGAGGGTCAGAGCACTAAAGTTCTGAAATCTAGGTGAAATATGAACTTAGGACTGATCTGATACATTTGCTTTCGTCAACTCTTTCCAAACATGCTTTTGATCTTTAAAAGACAGTGATTTTAAAATTCTGTTTCAATTTGCTTATTCTCTGTCTTCTCCTTCAACCCTCTAGACCCCTTATCTGGCTATATTACCCTTCACTCCCAATGTATACCTCTTAACTGTCCAACACGGTACATTGACAGGTTGTCAATGCTTTTAAAAATAACTTTTAATATTCTTTTAAATTCTTCCTGCAATCAGTAGGAAGAATTTCTCAACCAACTTGTCTTGGTCAAATAATCAGGAAGCTTTACAAGAACGTGACTTTGTAATGTGAAAGGAGGAAGAAGTGGAGAATGAGGAAGAAGTGGAGAATGAGAAAGAAGAGGAAAGACACTTGAAACAGTCACCAGAAATTATGTTCCAGAAGCTGGGACGTAGCATATTCCTCTAGCTCAGCAACATCTTCACTGACTGCTGTATACTTTTTAAATATAATGATGAATAGTTGTAAAAATGAAACTACATCACAATATATACAATCAGGAAAGCATAAAGCTGTTCAAAAAAAGAGTACCATCATTAAACTCCAAGAAATAACAACTGCTTATATTTTTGCTGTATTTAGTGTTAGAATTTTTTATTTTTCATAAACCCACACACATGCATGTATGTCTATAAAGGTTATTGATATGAAATCTTTCCTCTTTTGTAATATGGATGTTTCCAGCCATAAATTTCTCTGTTTTTATTTTGCACTATATGTATCATTAAAGTTATTGTATGCTGTTTTAATTTTTCCTAAAGTATGTTCTAATTTTATTTATTATTTCTCGTTCAACCCATTGGTTATTTAGAAATGTGTTGCCAAACTCAAAGAACTCGCAGAAACAGAGGGCAAAATGGTGGTTAGCAGGCACTGAGGGGTGGGGCAGAAGTGGAGATCCTAGGGAACGGCAACACCCCTTCAGTCATAGGATGAATAAGCTCTGGAAGTCTGAAGTACAGCACAGTGACTCCAGTTAATAACACTGTTTTGTACTTGCAACTTGCTAAAACAGTAAACCTTAAGCATTCTCGCCACACACCCACATGCTTAATGGTTATTATTGAGGTGATTAATGCATTAAGTAACCCAATGGTGGTAAACGCAAAAAAATGCACATATGTCAAATCACCACATTATACACAGTGAAGTGAAGTGAAAGGTACTCAGTTGTGTCCGACTCTTTGCAACCCCAAGGACTATGGCCCACCAGGCTCCTCTGTCCTTGGAATTCTCCAGGCAAGAATACTGGCGTGAGCTGCCATGGTCTCCATACATGGTGAAGACGTACAGTGTAATATCTTAGTTATGCCTTAATAAAACTGGGGACAGGGGAGGTGAAAGAATAATGACCAGACAACAGAATAACAAAGTTTGGGAATCTCTGTGTTCCTTTTCCTCCTTGCTCTATTAGGCTCTGATACTAGCCTCTGAGAGAACTTCCCTCATCCATTCTTCTCTATGGACCTTGTAACCATCTCAGCGGTTATTTCCTTTCAGTCGCTGTACTGACCACATCTGAAATGGGTAGTGTGGCAAGTGGGGAACGGAGAGCTAGAAAGTGGTTTCTGTTCCAGAAAAATCAGTCTGTTTAGTTTGGGGCATAGTTTATTTAGTCATCAATTTCCTCAAAAAGTTATTAAACATCTGATATATTTCATTTCTCCAATCATTCTATGTTCTAGGGACCACACTCAGTTCCCTTCCTAGAAGTAACTTTGTGGCTTCATTTATTTTGCTGCCTTTTCACCTGAACATAATAGAGCTGTTAGGTAGAAAGTTAGGCATCAACAACTAGGGGTGGCCCAGGAGGAAAGCTGATCTCTAAACCCCATCCCTGCTGCTTGCTGCTGCTAGGTCACTTCAGTGGTGTCCGACTCTGTGCGACCCCAGAGACGGCAGCCCACCAGGTCCCCCATCCCTGGGATTCTCCAGGCAAGAACGCTGGAGTGGGTTGCCATTTCCTTCTCCAATGCATGAAAGTGAAAAGTGAAAGTGAAGTCGCTCAGTTGTATCTGACTGGTAGCGACCCCATGAACTGTAGCCTGCCAGGCTCTTCCATCCATGGGATTTTCCAGGCAAGAGTACTGGAGTGGGTTGCCAAACCCCCATCCCAGATATGCCCAAAGGAGCTCACAGATATGCTACAAAATAACCACAGAGATTTACCAACTCCTGCGCATGCCCTAGGCACACAGTGGATACAAACTAACCACAGGGCCTTCCTCAAGTAACCTCAGGCAGCTAGGAGCCTATTAAGGATTTATAAATATTCTATGTGGATATATATCTGATTATAACACACTGACCAGTCCATTCTGAAGGAGATCAGCCCTGGGATTTCTTTGGAAGGAATGATGCTAAAGCTGAAACTCCAGTACTTTGGCCACCTCATGCGAAGTGTTGACTCATTGGAAAAGACTCTGATGCTGGGAGGGATTGGGGGCAAGAGGAGAAGGGGACGACAGAGGATGAGATGGCTGGATGGCATCACTGACTCGATGGACGTGAGTCTCAGTGAACTCCGGGAGTTGATGATGGACAGGGAGGCCTGGCGTGCTGGGATTCACGGGGTCGCAAATAGTCGGACACGACTGAGCCACTTTACTGAACTGAACTGACTGATAACAGGCTGAATTATGGGAAGACGTACACAACAGAGCCTGTTGTTATGTAACTTGAAACTGTCTCTAGACCTTGAGTGTATGTCCATTTACATTCCCTTTCTTGATTGGTAGCAGGTATAAAGCCCACTTTGTACAGGGCACAACCAGAAAGGAAAAGATGGGAATTACAAAAAGGGGGAAGCCAAGAGGAATAGTTATGATAACTCTTTCGGAGTGGGTCTGCTCCCATGTCTTGGGAGTGTCTGTTTAATAAAAGATCTGTTTGCATAAGCTATAACTGAGCTGTAATTTGTCTGTTTTAATTCTTTAGTCTACTATTCCACAGTTCCCTGATACACAGGTAGAAAGACTACAACTTCTTCCTCTTTTCTCTGTTATTATAGTCAACTGGAGGTGGATGTAAAATTCAAAACTGCTTCTAATCTCATCTCTTTGTCTTTGGGCTTTACAAGTGGTGAGTTTTCTAATTCAACAAGCTTTTGACTATCTAAGCTATAATTTTTTTCATTTTTTTTATTCTGGCCTGCAAATCAGACAATTATTTTCTGAACATTTGTCTATCAAAATACCCTGGTAAATTCAACAAGTAACCAACGTATGCTTAACCACCTAAGTTACCATGGACAATCATTATTTCAAATGTTTTGCCATTAAATAACATGCATCACCATGTTAGTGGGTTCCAATACCAGTTACCTTGCCAACTACCCCCTGTCTCTAAGTGAATGCCATAATTTTAAGATTTATTACAGGAGCATCCCACCTCAGAGAACGGATTTCTATGTCAGGTCAAATTATACTAGCTATAGTAGAGACAGGTTCAAAATATCAGTGTTTATTTCTCACACATGTCATAGTCTGATGAGGATTGAGCAGGAATCTGGGAATCTTTTTCCATCTGCAGCTCTATTATCTTAGAGTCATTTACCTCTAGATTTGTAAGTGAAGAATGTAGGAGACAAAGATCCTCTTGATTTTGTATATGTTTAGGTACAATATGATTTAATGAGAAAACTTTTAAAAATAATACTGTTTTTAAGAATAATACTGGTGCTTACGTGTGCCTGTTGTATGTTTGTGTGTGTGCATATGATCTGAATTAACTCTTCTGTTGCTGGACACTTACGACCAAAATGCTTAAAGAGCATATCCCTTTTCACAGCTTATTGACCCTTAAGCTAATCACTTAGAAAACAAGGTACCTAGCAGCAGTGACTTTGTAAATCTAAGTAAACATTGCGACCTCAATGTTCTTTAAAGGTGGGGTCAAAACAATCAGGAAAGTAATTTCATAGTTGAAAAAATATAAAACAACCTTGAGGGTGATAAGTTTTTCGATTAAGAGGAGCTGATTTTACACATGGAGATGAGGTGGCACCTTGTCTGGTAAGGACTGTTTTAATTTCCCATTCTCCTGTACTACCCATGTCTTCAGAACTACTTTAATTTTATGCAGAATATTTCACTAATTTGCAAAGGACATTTGTCTGTATTGTCACATTAAAATAAGGTTAAATTATAAAAGGAAAAGAACAGAATATGAAAGGGTAGTAGAGTTTAAGAAGCTTCTTGCTTTCTGGCTATGTGTGCACCACTTTGCTGCTGTAGTCGATCTGGTGGTGGTGGTGATGCTGGTGATGGTGGTGACGGGGTGCTGATGCACACAGTGCTGATCTGCTGCTTCACCAAGTGCTCTTTATGTGCTTGTTTAGGTGGCATTGTGCCAAGTAAATTACAACAGTCATGTAAGTTTTATGCCTCAGACAAGTTTGCAATGTAATTATGATTTTCCTCACATTTTAGCAAAGGGACTGAAATCCTGAGTAATTGCATAAATTGTACCTCAAATCAATCAAGAAGTGATCATTAAGAAAATAGGGTGGGATTTTAAATTATATAGAAATAATCTTTTCTATGACTCAAAATTTAGATAACTCTGTTTATGAGAGCCTAAACCTTGGCATCAAAGAAGGATAGGAACAAACCAAGATGATGATATGGTATTACTAAAAGCAGATTTTAAAAGAAAGAAAACATTTTTTAACATCACACAAAGGAACTGTAGTTTATTCAAGAGTGGAGGATAAGTAACAATTGCCCAGCTGGTAGAAACCCCTGCCCAGGTGACAGAGAGACACAGAGGACAGTGAGTGAATTCCCTGATGAAATCTGGGAGGAGAGCTGTTGCTCTTCCGTCTGAAGAACTGTGATGCTTTCTCAGCTGTCCTCCCAGAGGGAAGTGGTGTAGCAGCCTCAGGAAGGAAACCTCTGGCTGTCAGAAATCGCCACAGGCATATTGCTGGCTGAAGGATGGAGAAGCTTCTTCTGTATTCATGATAGGCTTTGAAGAGAAGATGAAGGTGGAGCTGTGGAGCTAGGTGAGACTACTGTCCTTATCCTTTTCTGATCCAGATAAAAGCTGAAGCTTTTACTTGCACTTGGGTGGGCACTTCTGCTGGCATTGTTGGGGAGGCGGCACAGGAGGGCATTTCTCTTGGCATTTTGGAGGTGGGCATGGCTCAGGGCACTTGGGTGGGCATGGCTCAGGGCACTTGGGTGGGCACACTACTGGAGGTGGCTGGCAGGGCTGCTTGCACTGCTGCTGCTGCTGAGACATCTTTTTGGAGTCTTACAATCTGAAAGAAATTACATGACAGTGTTCACAAGAAAGAACTGCTATAGAAGGACATGGCAAAAGTTGTGTAATACCATCTGATAGTATCCAGACTCTAAGAATGTGCTTTAATCTCTTTAATCTCTTTTAATGAATTTCTGGCTTCTCTCTCCCTTTTAGGAAATTATATCATCAGCCCAGAGAAAACCTTCCCTTTTCTCATATAATTTTTCCAAAGGAAATATCTTGGTTTTTAAAGAATAAAGCAATGGCTTTTGGGTTCGTTTTATGAAAATAACATCTTCAAAAAACGTCATCACAAGTTCTAAAATCCTGGGCAAGCTCACAAGCAATTCCTATCTTCATGATCTCTCATGAGGTCCCAGAAGTATGACTTGTGTACAGAGCAAAGGGCCACCAGGAAGGATACAGGGGCCTCATACTTTCTAGGATAAATGCCTCTGAAATCACAACAGAGGGACACCAAAACAATAACAATAAAGGAAAAAATACTTTCTTCTTTACCTCTTAATGTTAAAGACTTCTTAGTAATGTCTTTTTCAATACAAGAATTCAATCTTTGTACAAGAAACCTAATAAATACAGCATACGATTTTGCCCAAATTCCAAGTTCCCATCCAGTAAGTACTATTAAACCCATGATTATAACTTTGAACCCATGAAATTTGCTGTCTCCAGCATAAGTTCAACATCCAGAAGCCCACGAACAAAGCAGAACTGAAGAATCAGACTCACCAGGTTCTCCACAGTCTATCGGGATTTGAGTAGCAGGAGAATGGTGGTGGTACAGCAGAGGGCCTCTTTATTGGGGCTTGCTGCCCCTCCCAGGGGGGAGTGGAGCTGCCAAAACTTGCTGATCCAATCATTTCCCAACCAAAATGCAAATCCATTAATAACTGACTTGGTAGGGACTACAAAATCAGGAAATGTCCTGCCCCAGGATCTCCTCACTGGATTATGTTCTCATGACTCATAGTCCCTACCTTAGTGCTCAGTTACAGCGGTTTAGGGCAGTGGAAGGATTTGCAGAGTTCTCTAACTTGTAATCAAAGCCTCTCATTTTTGTTTGGGGATGAAGACCCTTTGATATCTTTCATGTTCTGTGAATTATAAAACTGCTTTCCTTGTTCCACTTGAACTGGTTGCCATTTTGCAGTTCATAGTGGGTTGCAAAGAGCCTAGCTACTTGGTGACGCCTTTCTCTTTACTTCAAGTTCTTATAATGCTTTTCCCCTTGATCCATGACCTGCTAATCTAAGTTTCCTATCTTCTAAATTGACTGAGTGCAGGTTGAAGATCATCTCACCAACCTTCCCATCCTGATACTTAAACACATTCAGTAAAGTGGTGACATCTAGGGTCCTCCTTTCACTGCTTTGCTCCTTCAAATAATGAACATCAACCAAGCAGATTCCTATGCCCAGATATTTGGTCAAATATTATTCTGGGTGTTACTCTAAGAATGTTTTTGAATGAGATTAATATTCATCAGTGGACTGAGTAAAGGAGGTTGCCTCTGTAAGGTGGATAAGCCTCAAACAATCTACCGAAAGCCTAAATAGAACAACATCTGACCCTCCAGCAGGTAAGAGACAATTCCCCTGCTTGATGGACTTCCACCAGGGTTTTTGGATCTGCAGATTTTGAAGTTGCCAGTCTTCATCATCTCTCTCCCCTTTTCACTCTCTCTCTCTCTGGGAAGTATGGGCTTCCCTGGTAATGCTAGTGGTAAAGAACCCATCTGCTAATGCAGGAAACATAAGAGACACGGGTTCAACCCCTGGGTCGGGAAGATCTCCTGGAGAAGGAAATGGTTATCACTGCAGTCTAGTATCCTTACCTGGAGAATCCCATGGGAAGAGGAGCCTGGCAGGCTACAGTCCATAGGGTCACAAAGAGTCAGACCGGATGGAAGCGACTTAGCCTGCATGCACATGTGGGTGTGTGTGTGTGTATATATATATATCTGCCATTTCATGCACAGTATTGCCTATGACCTATTAAATTAAAAAATTTTAAAGTTAGTTTAAAGTCAATTTAAAATAACGTTTTAATATTATGATATATGTGGTGTGTAATTATGAGAAATATAATAAGCCTTTAGAAAGTGACTAATATTTGGGAAGCAATGCCTTATTATGTTCTTAAATTCTATCAAAAGATTTCATTTCTGCCCTTTTAGTCTTGGGTATAAACTATCCTCTGTCCCTTTGGGCTTGAAGATTTTGTTATGGGTCTTGGCTGCTGAGGGGCCCTGTCTGGTTTACAAAAAAAGTTACAATGCTGGCTATGGTACTGTAGAATGTGGGAGCATATTTTTAATAGAATCAGGATGTTCCATCTCACCTGACCCCAACACTCCCCTCGACTACTGTCATGTGCTGAAAATTCCTTTCTCAGGAAATAAGTCCTTTACATTCTATAAGCAGATAGCAAGTTTAAATTGTATGAAGCCAAAAGTCAATGTCTAATATCATTTAAGACTATGTCATCACAAATAAGTGACTGAGAGTAGGTTTGGGGAGGGGAGAGAGGGTCAGAGCACTAAAAGTCTGAAATCTAGGTAAAATATGAACTTAGGGCTGATCTGATATATTTACTTTATTCTGCTCTTTCCACATATGTCTTAGGTCTTTAAAAGACAGTAATTTTTACAATGTATTTTCATGCTCATTCTGCCTTTTCCTTCAGCCCTCCAGTCCCCTAGTTTGCCGTATTACCTTTTGCTCTCCAATTTGGTACCTTGACATGTTGGCAATACATTTACTGATTAGTCCTTTCATATTTAAAAAAAATTCTGCCTGCAGTCAGTAGAGCTGACTAATAGCAAATTAAGCATTTAAAGTGATGTTGCTTAAATCTCCTTCCTCCTTTTGATCAAATAATCAAGAAGCTTTTCAAGAATGTGGTTTTGTAAATGGGAAAGGAGGAAGAAGATGAGAATGAGGAGAAGAGGAAGAGAAAGAGGAATCTCTGAAATAGTCACTAGCTAAGCTCCAGAAAGTAAAGAATCACTGAATCAACACAGCATCACATCCCGTCTGTTGAACAGGTTGGGGCTCCTGAATTATTTTCCTCCTATCAGTGAGGAAGAGCTTTTAACCATTGGCCATGACCATGCAGGGACAGAGGCATTAACTACAGCACCTTCAGAATAGATCTCTACAAGCAATGCCATCACTGAATGGATCATATAGAGTATTTCAGAACACAAAGAGAAGGAACTTTACTCAACAGATCAGTTACTACTTCCCATAGTTTCATATCACATCTAAGACATAAATCCTTAAAGAAATGTCTGATTTCTGTCATCAAAAATTTTGAGAATTAACTGGTCAAATGGGATTTCAGTGCCAGGTGCTCCAGCTTTGGTCACATCTGGAGACATTCCATTGAGGACACCTCTCTTAAAAAGAGAACAAATCATTACAAAGCACGAAAGTCACAATAGACATGGTGCCCCCAACATGTCAGCCACAGTCATGTGATAGGTTACAGTGGTAAACTTGAATAGTCAAGAGTTCCTCAAGATCAACCACATGAACAGCTGCCACAAGACTACTGTCTCCATTCTCTAGCTTTCTGAGGGTTTCACTGTGAATCGTTATTATAAGAAAAATGAAAGGAAAGAACATTTTTAAAACTTTTTGCCTAATTTTCGCTTTAACATTTTATCCCACATTTTACTACTTTATGTTATTTACTAGTGAGCAAAATAATTTCTGATAATTAAGATTCTACAATAAAATAGAGAAGTAAAAATAAGTAAATGAGAATTATGGTGAAATGTTCCAAATGCTTGTAGAGAAGTAACTACAAGTATCCTTGAATTTCTCCCTTTTTGCTTTTATTTCTGAAGGTAAGGCTCACTCTTCACCATCCTTCCATAATCTTGCTGAATTGGATAAGTTACAATACATGCATATATGTATTCTTAAGATCATTAAAGTTAATACTATCAGAAATATTCAAATTATAATTTAAAAATCATTTGTAAAGCATGATGAGATTTTGATTAACATATACTTAAGAAAAGACAGGAAGTACATATAATAATTTGCTAAGAGTGTTTACCTTTAGCTGATGTAGTTACAGATAATTTTTACTTTTGTGTTTTTATTTTCAAAAGAATCTCCAAAGAATATTTGTTAACAAGTGAAGGATCTTAACATGTTACTTGAAAAGGTTACAAGGGTCAAGTTTCTCTATTCCCCAGTTAGAGGTAAAATATTCTTTCTCCTTTCCAGATCTGAGATTCTATACCAGCATTTCTGGCCAGTCATCAAAGTTGGGCCTGGAGGTGGTAGATGTTTTATTGTTATTCTCTCCGTATTTGATCACATTTCAATATAATCTTTCCTAAAGAAAAGTCACAATGATAACTCACCATCTTCCCAGCATTGACATATACACAAAAAAGCCACAAGCCCCCAATAGTCATATGTACCTATGAAATAGTTCAAATAAAAAAGGGAGATCATACTTAGCTTAAAATATAGTGAGGAGGGAGTAGGTGCGGTGACTTGAGAGAGTAGCATGAAAACATACATTAGCATATGTAAAACAGATAGCCAGTGGAAATTTGCTGTGTGACACAGGGAGCTCAACCCAGTGCTCTGTGATAACCTAGAGGGCTGGGATGGGGTGGGAGATTCAGATGAGCTTCAAGAGGGAGGGGTATATGTATACCTGTGGCTAATGCATGCTGATGTATGACAGAAGCCAGCACAATATTGTAAAGCAATGATATTCCAATTAGAAAAAAAGAAAAAATATATAATGAGGAAAGAGTTTGTCCAGATTGCAAATGTCAGATAGATAGAAATCCTAAAATTGGTCAGACTATGATCAGTTAGGTAAAAGTGGATGTTAGTAAAAGAGGTAGTAATGATAATAGCACAGCAATAATAACAGTACCTACTTTTAACTGTTATGAGAAATAAAATAATAAATTATATAAAGTATTTGACACAGGCTGTGGAAAGTATACAAGTAGTTAAATAATAAATTTTTAAATAAATAGAGACAAAACATCAAATTAAAGTTGTGTCTGATGGTTGAGGAAGTTATTTGCCTCATTTTAAAAGAGTTTTTATATCATCTCAATTTCAGACAATTTAAGACAGTAAGAAAATCTGTAGTTTTAAATATCACATTGCTCCTGGTGGCATTTTATCCAAATGCCAGGCTAAGTCCTTATAAGAAAATGCTAGCCATCAGCACTAACTTTTCAATTGCAAACAGACTTTATAAATTCTAATTTTGTATTCCCTAAATGTGGGATCAGAATATTTAAGGGAGTGATTTCAAGACCTAATAAAAATATGAACTGATCTTGTGTGGTATGTGCTACTGAGATTAAGAACAATGAGGTAAAAAACTGAATGAATCAGACACTTCTTATAACAGTCTTCCAAGACAGAGAAATTACATAGGCCATTAGGTCTCTCCATAAAAAGTCATAAAGGAAAATAAAGAAACTTAGGTTAAGCTGTGGAAAATTCTGGGGAGAAAAACTCTTTAAACTTTAGCATGAAGAAGTAGATAACTGTTGCCTAGACAGAGGACTGGCAGAGCTGAAAGAACTATAAAAGGATAAGTTATAGAACAGTGACTCAAGAACTTATGGAGCTAAATATAATTTTACCATATGGTTAGTAATAGCCCTCCTAGAAATTTACCTACTTTCAAAATGTGTCCACACAAAAATTGGCAAAGCAATGTTTATAGCAGCTTTATTTTGCCAAGAACTGGCAAAAACCAAGTTGTACCACAATAGATTTACAGATAAATAAATTGTAGCAGACCTAAAGAATGGAATACTATTCAGTGACAAAAAGGAAGGAAATATCAATCCACGCAAAGATATCATCGATTCAGTTCAGTTCAGTTGAGTTGCTCAGTCGTGTCCGACTCTTTGAGACCCCATAAATTGCAGCACGCCAGGCCTCCCTGTCCATCACCAACTCCCAGAGTTCACTCAAACTCATGTCCATCGACGCTGATGTCATCCAGCCATCTCATCCTCTGTCATCCCCTTCTCCTCCTGCCCCCAAACCCTCCCAGCATCAGAGTCTTTTCCAATGAGTCAACTCTTCGCATGAGGTGGCCAAAGTACTGGAGTTTCAGCTTTAGCATCATTCCTTCCAAAGAACACCCAGGGCTGATCTCCTTTAGAATGGACTGGTTGGATCTCCTTGCAGTCCAAGGGACTCTCAAGAGTCTTCTCCAACACCACAGTCCAAAAGCATCAGTTCTTCGGTGCTCAGCTTTCTTCACAGGTCAATTCTCACATCCATATATGACCAGTGGAAAACCATAGCCTTGACTAGACGGACCTTTTTTGGCAAAGTAATGTCTCTGCTTTTGAATATGCTATCTAGGTTGGTCATAACTTTCCTTCCAAGGAGTAAACGTCTTTTAATTTCATGGCTGCAGTCACCATCTGCAGTGATTTTGGAGCCCCCAAAATAAAGTCTGACACTGTTTCCACTGTTTCCCCATCTGTTTCCCATGAAGTTCTGGGACCAGATGCCATGATCTTTGTTTTCTGAATGTTGAGCTTTAAGCCAACTTTTTCACTCTCCTCTTTCACTTTTAAGAGGCTTTTTAGTTCCTCTTCACTTTCTGCCATAAGGGTGGTGTCATCTGCATATCTGAGGTTATTGATATTTCTCCCAGCAATCTTGATTCCAGCTTGTGTTTCTTCCAGCCCAGTGAAAACCACTAGACCATTCAGGTATGACCTAAATCAAATCCCTTATGATTATACAGTGGAAGTGAGAAATAGATTTAAGGGCCTAGGTCTGATAGATAGAGTGCCTGATGAATTATGGAAGGAGGTTCATGACATTGTATAGGAGACAGGAATCAAGACCATTCCCATGGAAAAGAAATGCAAAAAAAGCAAAATGGCTGTCTGGGGATGCCTTACAAATAGCTGTGAAAAGAAGAGAAGAGAAAAACAAAGGAGAAAAGAAAAGATATAAGCATCTGAACACAGAGTTCCAAAAAATAGCAAGGAGAGATAAGAAAGTCTTCTTAAGCGATCAATGCAAAGAAATAGAGGAAAACAACAGAATGGGAAAGACTAGAGGTCTCTTCAAGAAAATCAGAGATACCAAGGGAACATTTCATGTAAAGATGGGCTCGATAAAGGACAGAAATGATATGGACCTAACGGAAGCAGAAGGAAGAGGTGGCAAGAATACACAGAAGAACTGTACAAAAAAGATCTTCACGACGAAGATAATCACGATGGTGTGATCACTGACCTAGAGCCAGACATCCTGGAATGTGAAGTCAAGTGGGCCTTAGAAAACATCACTACGAACAAAGCTAGTAGAGGTGATGGAATTCCAGTTGAACTATTTCAAATCCTGAAAGATGATGCTGTGAAAGTGCGGCACTCAATATGCCAGCAAATTTGGAAAATTCAGCAGTGGCCACAGGACTGGAAAAGGTCAGTTTTCATTCCAATCCCAAAGAAAGGCAATGCTAAAGAAGGCTCAAACTACCACACAATTGCACTCATCTCACACGCTAGTGAAGTAATGCTCAAAATTCTCAAAGCCAGGCTTCAGCAATATGTGAACAGTGAACTTTCAGAGGTTCAAGCTGGTTTTAGAAAAGGCAGAGGAACCAGAATTCAAACCAGAGATTAAATTGCCAACATCCGCTGGATCACGGAAAAAGGAAGAAAGTTCCAGAAAAACATCATTGATTACTAAATGCAAATTCCTAAATAAAAGAAGTCAGTCTGAAAGGTTATATTGTATATGGTTATATTTATATGACTTCTGGAAAAAAGCAAAATTACACATTCAAGAAGCTCAAAAAATCCAAGTAGGTTAACTCCAAAGAAAATCACATTATAATTAAACAGTAAAACTATAGAAACTTGAAAGCAGCAAGAATTGAAGACTCTAATGTATAAAGGAGCCTCAGTAATACTGTCAACAAATTTCTCATCAGAAGTTTAGAGGCTAGGAGGAAGTGGGGCATAATATATTTAAAACACTGAAAGAAAAACTCTATCAACCTAGAATTCTAAATCTGACAAAACTGCCCTTTAAAAATGAGGGGGAAATTATAATATTTTAGATGAACAAAACCTGAGGTAATTCATTACCACCTGATTTACCCTACAAGAAATGTTCAAGGGAGCCTTTCAGATTGATAATGAATGGATGTTAAAAAGAAACTTGAAATCATTTGAATATATAAAAATTTCCAGTAAAGGTGGGAAAATATTTGTTATTGTTCAATATCTAAGTCGTGTCCAACTCTTTACAACCCCATGGACTATGGCACACCAGGCTTCCCTGTCCTTCACTATATTACAGATCAGATCAGTCACTCAGTCGTGTCCAACTCTTTGCAACCCTATGAATCAGAGCACGCCAGGCCTCCCTGTTCATCACCAACTCCCAGAGTTCACTGAGACTCATGTCCATCGAGTCAGTGATGCCATCCAGCCATCTCATCCTCTGTCATCCCCTTCTCCTCTTGTCCCCAACCCCTCCCAGCATCAGTGTCTTTTCCAATGAGTCAACTCTTCGCATGAGGTGGCCAAAGGACTGGAGTTTCAGCTTTAGCATCATTCCTTCCAAAGAAATCTCAGGGCTGATCTCCTTCAGAATGGACTGGTTGGATCTCCTTGCAGTCCAAGGGACTCTCAAGAGTCTTCTCCAACACCACAGTTCAAAAGCATCAATTCTTCGGCACTCAGCCTTCTTCTCAGTCCAACTCTCACATTCATACATGACCACAGGAAAAACCATAGCCTTGACTAGACGAACCTTTGTTGGCAAAGTAATGTCTCTGCTTTTGAATA
>NW_011494953.1:615697-616204 GCF_000754665.1 Bison bison bison | reverse complement strand
TTCCCTTGGTATCTCTGATTTTCTTGAGGAGATCTCTAGTCTTTCCCATTCTGTTGTTTTCCTCTATTTCTTTGCATTGATCACTGAAGAAGGCTTTCTTATCTCTTCTTGCTATTCTTTGGAACTCTGCATTCAGATGTTTATATCTTTCCTTTTCTCCTTTGCTTTTTGCTTCTCTTCTTTTCACAGCTATTTGTAAGGCCTCCCCAGACAGCCATTTGGCTTTTTTTGCATTTCTTTTCCATGGGGATGGTCTTGATCCCTGTTCCTGTACAATGTCACAAACCTCAGTCCATAGTTCATCAGGCACTTTATCTATCAGATCTAGGCCCTTAAATCTATTTCTCACTTCCACTGTATAATCATAAGGGATTTGATATAGGTCATACCTGAATGCTCTAGTGGTTTTCCCTACTTTCTTCAATTTAAGTCTGAATTTGGCAATAAGGAGTTCAATGTCTGAGCCACAGTCAGCTCCTGGTCTTGTTTTTGTTGACTGTATAGAGC
>NW_011494953.1:604532-615389 GCF_000754665.1 Bison bison bison | reverse complement strand
AGCGTTACTGGTTGGGACATAGACTTGGATTACTGTGATATTGAATGGTTTGCCTTGGAAACGAACAGAGATCATTCTGTTATTTTTGAGATTGCATCCAAGTACTGGATTTCGGACTCTTTTGTTGACCATGATGGCCACTCCATTTCTTCTGAGGGATTCCTGCCCTCGGTAGTAGATATAATGGTCATCTGAGTTAAATTCACCCATTCCAGTCCATTTCAGTTCACTGACTCCTAGAATGTCAACATTCACTCTTGCCATCTCTTGTTTGACCACTTCCAATTTGCCTTGATTCATGGACCTGATATTCCAGGTTCCTATGCAATATTGCTCTTTACAGCATCGGACCTTGCTTCTATCACCAGTCACATCCACAGCTGGGAATTCTTTTTGCTTTGGCTCCATCCCTTCATTCTTTCTGGAGTTATTTCTCCACTGATCTCCAGTAGCATATTGGGCACCTACTGACCTGGGGAGTTTCTCTTTCAGTATCCTATCATTTTGCCTTTTCATACTGTTCATGGGGTTCTCAAAGCAAGAATACTGAAGTGGTTTGCCATTCCCTTCTCCAGTGGACCACATTCTGTCAGATCTCTCCACCATGACCTATATCCCAGAGTGTGCTTAAATTCACGTCCATTGAGTTGGTGATGCTATCCAACCATCTCAACCTCTGTCCACTCCTCTGCTCTTGCCTTCAGTCTTTCCCAGTATCAGGGTCTTTTCCAGTGAGTTGGTTCTCAGGTGTCCAAAGTATTAGACCTTCAGCATCAGTTTTTCCAATGAATATTCAAGGTTGACTTCCTTTAGGATTAACTGGTTTGATCTCCTTGCTGTCCAAGGGATTCTCAAGCGTGTTCTCCAGCACCACAGTTCGAAAGCATCAGTTCTTCAGTGCTCAGCCTTCTTTATTGTCCAACTCTCATAACTACTGGAAAAAACAAAGCTTTGACTATAGGAACCTTTGTCAGCAAAGATGTCTCTGATTTTTCATATGCTATCTAGGTTTGTCGTAGCTTTCCTTCTAAGGAACAAGCATCTTTTAATTTCATATTTGTAGTCACCGTCCACAGTGATTTTGGAAACCAAGAAAATAAATCTGACTACTTTCACCTTTTCCCCTTCTATTTGCCATGAAGTGATGGGATTGGATGCCATGATCTTAGTTTTTTGAATGTTGAATTTTAAGCCAGCTTTCTCACTTTCCTCTTTCATCCTCATTAACAGGTTCTTTAATTCCTCTTCACTCTCTGCCATTAGAGTGGTATCATCTGTATATCTGAGGTTGTTGATATTTCTCTTGGCAATCTTAATTCCAGATTGTGAGTTATCCAGCCTGGCATTTCACATAATGTGCTCTGCATATAAGTTAAATATTTGGTGTTACAATACACAGCCTTGATGCACTTCTTCCCCAATTTTGAACCAGGTTGTTATTCCATGTCTGATTCTAACTAATGCTTCTTTACCTGCATACAGGTTTCTTAGGAGACAGGTAAAGTGATTTGGTATTCCCATCTCTTTAAGAATTTTCCCATAGTTTGTTGTGATCCACAGTGTCAAAGGCTTTATCATACTCAATGAAGAAAAAGTAGATGTATTCTGGAATTCCCTTGCTTTCTCTATAATCCAATGAATGTTGGCATTTTTACCTCTGGTTTCTCAGCCTTTTCTAAACATGGATTGTACGTCTGAAAGTTCTTGGTTTGTGTACTGCTGAAGCCTAGCTTGAAGGATTTTGAGCATTACTTTGCTAGCATATGAAAAGGGTGCAATTTTACAATAGTCAAAACATTCTTAGGCATTGTCCTTCTTTGGGATTGGAATGGAAACTGACATTTTCCAGTCCTGTGGCCTCTGCTGAGTTTTCCAAATTTACTGATATACTGAGTGCAGCACTTGAATAGCACTGTATTTTAGGATTTTAAATAGCTCAGCTGGAATTTCATCACCTCCACTGGCTTTATTTGTAGTAATGTTTCCTAAGACCCACTTGACTTCACACTCCAGTGTCTGTCTCTAGGCGAGTGACCATTGTGATTATCTGCATCAAGACATTTTTGGTACAGTTCTTCTGTCTATTCTTGCCATCTCTTCTTAATCTCGTATGCATTTGTTAGATCCTTACCATTTTTGCCCTTTATCATGCCCATCCTTGCATGAAATTTTCCCTTGATATCTCCTATTCTGTTGAAGACATCTCTGGTCTTTCCCATCTTATTGCTTCCCTCTCTTTCTTTGCATTGTTCATTTAAGAAGGCTTTTTTTTTTTTAATCACTCCTTGATATTCTCTGGGACTGTGCATTCAATCGGGTATATCTTTCCCTTTCTCCCTTGCCTTTTTTTTTCTCTGTAAAGCCTCCTCAAACAATCACTTTGCCTTCTTGCATTTCTTTTCCTTTGGGATGGTTTTGGTCACTGCCTCTTGTACAATGTTATGAATGTCTAGAACAGCCAGTATTTTGGTAATTTTATTTTGCAACTTCACTTTATAATTTCTACTATATTTAAAATACTAATTTATTTAAAATAATTTCAAAACTATATTTGTGACAACAAAAATATAAATACATAATTTGTGATATCAGTAGCATAAAAATGGGATAGAGCTTTATAGTAGTAATCTTTTAAAATGCAATTGGGTTTAAGTTGGCATCAGTCCAAACTAGGTTGTTTTAACTTTAGGATGTAATCATCATTGTAACCATAAGGTAAATACATATGGAATATGCACCAATCCTCAAAATCTTCAAAAAATTGAAAAGTGGGGAACACTTCCTAGCTTGTTTTATGAGGCCAGCATTACTCTTTTTTTAATATAATTTATTTATTTTAAGTGGAGGCTAATTACTTTACAATATTGTATTGGTTTTGTCATACATTAAAAGCCAGACAAAGACACTACAAGAAATGAAAACCACGGGCTGAAAAAATGCAGAGAAAGCATTTGACAAAATTCAAAACCCATTCATAATAAAGATGTTCTACAAAGTAGATATGGAGAGAACATATCTCAATATAATGACAAAATCACCATTAACATCATACTCAGTGTGAAAAACTAAAGCTTTTCCTCTAAAATTAGGAACAAGGCAAGGATACCCACTCTCACCATTTCTAATTAGGGTATTTGAAGTGGTTAGCCATAGCAACTGGAAAGGCAGTAGCAAAACTGCCTACAGATGTCATGACAGTATAAAATAATATGAAAACAAATTTAAAAACCTAATATCTCCACCAAAAACTATTGAAAATAATAAATGGATTCAGTAGGGCTTCCCAGGCCGCACACCTGCCAATGCAGAAGATGCACATTCAATCCCTGAGTCAGCAAGATCCCTTGCAGAGTAAAATGGCAAGCCACTCCAGTATCTTATCTTGCTGGGATAATCCCATGGACAGAGGAGCCTGGGAGGCTATAATCCACAGGGTCACAAAGAGATGGACACAACTAAGCAACTAAGCACACATACACACAAAAGTTACAAGATTCAAGATTAATGTATAGAAATCTGCAGTTTTATATACACTGCTGCTGCTGCTAAGTCACTAATAATGGGCTATAAAAGATAAAACAAGCAAGCAATGCTGTTTAAAATCATATCAAAAAGAATAAAATGCCTCAGGATAAAACTAACCAAGGTGGTGAAAAGCATATATATATACTCTGAAAGCTATAATACATTGATGAAGGAAATTGAAATTGATACAAAGAAATGAAAAGATGTTCACGGATTAAAAGAATTCATTATCTTAAAATGTCCATACTACCCAAAGCGATCTTCAGATTTAATGATACCCCTATCAAAATACCATTGACATTTTTCACAGAACTAGAACAAATGACCCTAAACTTTGTACCAAACCATTTGTTGCTGTTCAGTCACTGAGTAATGTTTAACTTTTTGCAACCCCTTGGACTGCCTCATACCAGACTTCCCAGTCCTTCACTATATCCCAGAGTTTGCACAAATTCATGTCCACTGAGTTGGTGATACTACCTAACCATCTCATCCTCTCCTGCACTCTTCCTTTTGCCTTCAGTCTTTCCCGGCGTCAGGGTCTTTTCCAATGAGTTGGCTCTTCACCTCAGGTAGCCAAAGTATTGGAGTTTCAGTTTCAGCAAGTCCTTCCAATGAATATTCAGGGTTGATTTCCTTTAGGATTGACTGATTTGATCTGGTAGCCCAAGGGACTCTCAAGAGTCTTCTCCAGCATCATATTTCAAAATCATCAATTCTTTGGTGCTCAGTCTTCTTTATGGTCCAGCACTTACATTCATAAGTGACTACTGGCAAAACCGTAGCTTTGACTATACGGACCTTTGTCTGCAAAGTGATGGCTTTGTTGCTGTATACACCGTCTACATTTGTCACAGCTTTCCTTCCAAGGAACAAGTGTCTTTTAGTTTCATGGTTGCCATCACCGTCTGAAGTTATTTTGGAGCCCAAGAAAATAAAATCTGTACCTGCTTCTACTTTGTCCCCTTCTATTTTCCCACTTCTATGAAGTGATGGGACTGGCTGCCACAATCTTCATTCTTTGAATGTTGAATTTTTGTATTGAACCATAAAAAACATCAAATAGCCAAAGAAATCTGGAGAAAAGAAGGAAAGAAAAAAAAAAAAAAAACCCTAGGAGTATCATACTCCCTTATTGTAGACTATACTAAAAATCTACAGCTTGATACTGGGACAAAAACAGATACATAGATCAATGAACCAGAATAGAGGGCCCAGAAATAAACCTATGCATGCATACTAAGTTGCTCAGTGGTGTCCAGCTCTTTGCAACCCTATAGATAGTAACTCACCAAGCTCCTCTGTCCATGGGACTCTCAAGGCAAGAATACTGGAGTGGCGCCCTCCTCCAAGGGACCTTCCCAAAACAGGGATTGAACCTGAGTCCCTTAGGTTTCCTGCATTCTTAGCACTAGCACCACCTGGGAAGCCCCAATCCCATGTACATACAGTCTATTAATCTACAACAACAACAAATGAAAACTATACAACGGGTAAAAGACACTCCCTTCAACAAGTGGTGTTGGGGAAACTGGACTGCTGCTGCTGCTGCTGCTGCTAAGTCGCTTCAGTCGTGTCCGACTCTGTGCGACCCCATAGATGGCAGCCCAACAGGCTTCCCCTTCCCTGGGATTCTCCAGGCAAGAACACCGGAGTGGGTTGCCATTTCCTTCTCCAGTGCATGAAAGTGAAAAGTGAAAGTGAAGTCACTCAGTCGTGTCCGACTCTTCGCGACCCCATGGACTGCAGCCTACCAGGCTCCTCCGTCCATGGGATTTTCCAGGCAAGAGTACTGGAGTGGGGTGCCATCGCCTTCTCTGGGACAAGTACATGCAAAAGAATGAAATTAGAACATCTCACACCATACATAAAAATTCACTCAAATGATTTAAAGACCTAAATGTAAGACCGGAAACCACAAAACTCCTATAAGAAAACATACAAAAAGTAGTGCACTCTTTGACATAGTCTGACAACATTTTGGGGGATCTGTCTGTTCAGGCAAGAGAAACAAAAGCAAAAAATAAACAAATGTGACCTAGTCAAACTTAAAAGATTCTGCATAGTGAAAGAAATCATCAACAAAAGGAAAAGAAAAACCTACTGAATGGGACAAGATATTTGCAAATGATATGGCTGATAAGGGGTTAATATCCAAAATATATTTCAAGAGCTCATATAATTTAATATAAAAAATACAATGAGAAAAAGTTATTTTATAACCTAAGTAGAGGGGAAAGAAGACATCTAGAACATTAATAATTTCTTCACTAATGATTTTTATTCCAGAAGCTTACTCTGTTTTTATAGATTTTACTTAGGCTAGAATTTTTAAATAAAATTAGACTATATTGTAAAAAAAAAAATGTATTCTAGATGCAATAAGACTTTATCTTTATAATTATTAAAGAAATCAATGCAGTAGTTTAAAAATATCCCAATAAGAATCATAATGGGATGTAAGTAGTAGGATATGAATTTGAAGCAATGAAGATATATTCTTTTAATCCATTGTATTAGATCCAATTTAAACAGGATTCGTAAAACTTTTATTGCAAGGGGCTAGAATTCTGGATCAATGGAAAAAAGATAAAAGATTTACACACACACAGACCACTACCATCTTCCCTACCATCACAACTAAAATACTTACCAACTATAGTTACCAAAAACAAGTTTTAAAAATGACCAAAAAATAGAGAAACAGACTAAATTTACATTTGACTATGAACTGTATCCTTTATTCTTCGTTCATGCTGAAATGACTGTGTGTTGTTGGAGGCATGGAGTCCCACTTTTATCATAGGCAGAAGGCACACAATAGGATTTGATCTTGCTCTTCTTTCTGAGGTTTTTGAAATCAAGGGAGGTCCTTGTTCAGAGAGAACATCCACTTCAGAAAAGCCAGTTGTTTGTCACATATTTATTTCAGGCAGAGCAGAGGCAAAGGTGAGTAAGGATACAAAAAAAAAAAAGGGGGGGCACCATAGTTGGATTTAGAACCCATGGATTATAATGCCACATTTGCTTTTGTTTCATGGTCCTGAAAGTCTGACAGCTGCTAATGATCTCGGTACACCTTTCTTCTAGCAGGATGAGAGTTACTGCCCGGAAGGGCCCCTCTGCTGGTACTGCACCAGTAGACATGTGCAAGTAGACATGGTTCAGGACTCGAGGAGGAAACAGGAGGTGGTTCTCATGGCTGCTGTGTCTCAGGGAAAGGGTGTGGAATCCAGATAGTCATCAAGAAGGTATTAAGAAATCAAAGCAGATCCTTGAAAACTAAAGGGATAATTATACAGTTCTTTACAGGAGCTTTGGCTTATATACTTATAGGAGTGTCCCTTTAAGTCATCTTATTATTTGGGACTGTTGCCTCTTCCTCTGCAACTGATGCAATCAGTTTTTCTTTAAGAGTTTCCATTTGAGGGAGCTTGTCTTAAGAGAAGACAACATCAGCTTCATGTGATTCCTTGAGTGCAAGAGCCACCCCAACTTGTTTTTTAAAATCATATCTCTAGATACTTTTAAAAGAATCAGGGAAAGGGGAGAGTTCTCTGCCTGTCATTCATTTTTATTTCCCATACTTTTATTTTCTCCTGTGATTTTTAATACAATTCTCATAAAAGACTTGGCAGAGGGGCAGGGGAGCGGGAGGAAGGCAGAAAAACCCATATCATCATCTGAAACTTCCAGTGACTGAATGAATGATGTTAAACACAATTTGGGATTCCATATTAAATAAAACATTTTGGTGTACCTGGAGCACATACGATCCCTCCACCATACCCCACCAATCAGACTCTGTAGATTCCCCAAAGCTGGCGGGGACCTGAGATGTAGACTATATTGCAGAGAACCCTAACGAAAAATAGAACAGCCCAAGCCTGGGCAATGGTAAATACTGTACAGTCATCATGCTCGGTCGCTTCAGTCCTGTCTGACCCTCTGCGACCCCATGAACTGTAGCCCACCCAGGCTCCTCAGTCCATGGGATTTTCTAGGCAAGAATACTGGAGTGGATTGTCATGCTCTTCTCCAGGGGCTCTTCCCAACCCAGGGATTGAACCTGTGTCTCCTCCACCACAAGTGGATTCTTTACTGCTGAGCCAATGGGGAAGCCCTAAATACAGCATAACTGAGTTCAATTTACCTGGACCTCTAACAAGGACCTGACATGGACCCTGTTACTGGGAGCCTTCTGCACCACGATTCTGTTTCCTGGGGCATATGCTTGGTGAGAAGTTTGCTTAAACTGGAGCCCTGCCTTGCCTGGCATTTTCAGGACCTTGTCCCAGTTGGAGGGCAAATTCTCACTGACAACTAATGGAGTATCTGAATGATGGGGTTAGTACCCATGTCACAGCATCTCAGATTTTCTGCATCATAAGCCTGGCCGCTCTTCTTAGCTCTCCTTCTCCACGTAATTGAACACCTGGCCCCACCCTAGACATTTCTCCAAGTCACACTTGTAGCATATTCCTCTCCAGTCTACTCCCCTTTAGTCTACACCCTTTAAATTAAATGCTTATTTAATGATTACTAAAGAATTTATGTGACATGGAAAATATTCTTAATTTTTTTTTTTTTTACAATTAGAGACATATGAATATTCCTCAAGAGTGATTTCGTTGTGGTTGTTCAGTTGATAAGTCTTGTCCAATTCTTTGTGACTCCATGGATTGTAGCTTGCCAGGCTTTCTGTCCATGGGGTTTTCCAGGCAAGAATACTAGAATGGGTTTTCATCTCCTTCTCCAGAGGATCTTCTTGACCCAGATATCAAACCCACATCTCCCATATCTCCTGCATTAGCATGCAGATTCTTTACACTGAGCTACCAGGGAAGCCCCCAACAGTGATTACTGGGGCCGTATTTTCACATGTTATGTTACTGTAAATAGAACATAGATATGCTCTGAGCTTGCCTTTGATGATTTAATAAAGCCTGAACCACTGTGGACATTTGAAATTCACCAATAATTCCAAGACTTTTTGCATTTCAGGTCTCCAAGTCACAGCCTCTGGACTGGCACCAGGAATAAGTTCTCCTCATAGTTCATCCATCGTGTTCCATTTGTGTGTTGTTGTTGTTGTTTGTCCTACAGAATTACTCCCAGATGATCTCCTTTCACGTCTTCAATATTTGAAAGGCAAACGTACATTTTGACCCCCGTTCCATTTCTGAAAAACTGAATCTCCAAATATCCTCATAAGTCAGCCACTCAAAGGACAAATATATTTGTTATTTTAATTGATCTATGTATTTAAATGACAGTGTGATTGTCAGGGAAGCCAGACATAAATTCAGGAAAATGTTCATGTCAGGTTATTAAAAATTTGGTCATTATTATTAACTGTTATTTTATTTGAGAACATCTTAGCTATGAATTATTGCTAAATTATTGTTATTAATGATTGTGGCTTTTAACATTGTTCCTAGTGATCATATTCCTCAAAGAGACTTAGCACCATGAGTTTCTAGTTCCACTTTTTCATATACTCTTGCAGTGTGGTAGGAGATAAGACCCTTGGGGTGAGATCACATTGAGTTTTCCTTTGACATAGCCCAGATCCTAACTGCCTCCTGGGTCTGCTTGCCTGCTGACAGATACTGGATGCTCCTTTACGGATGCTGTTTCCAATCTCACCCCTGGAGGTTTGTGTCCCTCTAGAACTGCCTGCGTATGGTACTCCAGCTCCTCAGCTTGCTCCATCTCTACTTTCCTCCAGAAAGATTACTTAGGTCTATTCCTTTTAGTAACTTTACTGTTTATATTTAGTATAAGGACTATTTTAAATATTTATTTAACTATAATTATTTACAGAAACCTGAATGCATACCTTATTAGGAACAGAACCTGCCTTCCAACAATTACAGGCTAGTGGAGTGGCAGACAACAAGCTAGGCTGTCTTGTACAGTGTTCCTGGCGTGCCCTGTGAGACCAAGACAGTAGCCAGAAGCCCTTCTCCCAGCTTCCCTTCATTTCAGTTCAGTTCAGTCATTCAGTTGTGTCCAACTCTTTGCAACCCCATGGACTGCAGCATGCCAGGCCTCCCTGTCCATCACCAACTCCTGGAGTTTACTCAAACTCAGGTCCATTGAGTCAGTGATGCCATCCAACCATCTCATCTTCTGTCTTCCCCTTCACCTCCCACCTTCAGTCTTTCCCAGCATCAGGGTCTTTTCCAATGAGTCAGTTCTTCACATCAGGTAGCCAAAGTATTGGAGCTTCAGCTTCAGCATCAGTCCTTCCAGTGGATATTCAGGACTGATTTCCTTTAAGATGGACTGGTTGGATCTCCTTGCAGTCCAAGGGACTCTCAAGACTGTTCTCCAACACCACAGGTCAGAAGCATCAATTCTTCAATGCTCAGCTTTCTTTATCATCCAACTCTCACATCCATACATGACTAATGGAAAAACCATAGCTTTGACTAGATGGACCTTTGTTGGCAAAGTAATGTCTCTGCTTTTTAACATGATGTCAAGGTTGGTCATAGCTTTTCTTCCAAGGAGCAAGTTTCTTTTAATTTCATGGCTTCAGTCACCATCTGCAGTTATTTTGGAGCCCCAAAAAATAAAGTCTATCACTGTTTGCATTGTTTCCCTGTCTATTTGCCATGAAGTGATGGGACCGGATGCCATGATATTAGTTTTTTGAATGTTGTTTAAAACCAATTTTTTCACTCTTGTCTTTCACTTTCATCAAGAGGCTCTTTAGTTCTTCTTTGCTTTCTGCCATAAGGGTGGTATCATCTGCATATCTGAGGTTATTGATATTTCTCCCGGCAATCTTGATTCCAGCTTGTGCTTCATCCAGTTCAGCATTTCGCATGATGTATACTGTACATAAGTTAAAGAAGCAGGGTGAAATATACATCCTTGACATACTCCTTTCCTGATTTGGAACCAGTCTGTTGTTCCGTGTCCAGTTCTAGCTCTTGCTTCTTGACCTGCATACAGATTTCTCAGGAGACAGGTAAAGTGGTCTGGTATTCCCTTAGCCTCCAATAACTCCTACTGTCCCTTCCTCTTTCCTACCCTCCTCATATATCTTCAGCCTGAAATTTAATCAGGGAAGAACAAGGCCCTACCCACCCCTCTTCTGGTGCCCACTTGAAATGTGCTTTTCCCTGCCTTTCATTTCTACCCTCATGAGAAACGATCAAAGAACTGAATGAAAGTTTTTTAGAAAGGGAAGGGTCTCCTATGAAGGTAATGCTTCATTTTAATTTTATTTTGTTCATGTTATAGCCACCTATTTGTGAACAGGAATTCCTGTTGCAGCATTTTCCAATGTTTGCCATGGTGTAACTTGTTACAGAAGAC
>NW_011494953.1:596019-604432 GCF_000754665.1 Bison bison bison | reverse complement strand
ACATGACAAACAATGTTTTATACCTTAAGTATTATCAAGCTTCATCTGTATTGAAAAGTTCATAAGTTGAATTTCAGATTTATGTAATATATAGTACTGCCTCAAATTGGTATAAGTTTTTAAGGTCTGTTGATTTGAAGGGAATTTCAGTAAAATATGTATATAATAATATTGGCAATATGCAGAAATAAGAAAAGCAGCATGGAATTTATTGAAGTTTGGAAAATACCTTCCTAAAATATCTTCCGGTCCTCCCAGAATAACCTTATTTCTGCCTAGGCAGAGATTTACTTGCCACAAAAAATCCCTGGTAGTTTCCTTTTCCTTAACCTACTCAGAACTCACCACTGTTGCTTTTCTTCTACATGCCCTTCATCGAGGCTGCTCATTTTTTACCTGAATGCTTAAGGACCCTTTGCTCATTTATGAAGGTACAGAAAGAGGGTCTCTTCTATCTCTGAATCTCAGGACAACTTCTGCATACTCCATGCCCTATATATCCTAAACTCCAGGGATAAAACAAGGTTCAACACGCACAAACCTAAGAAAAGTGTAAGATAGTGTTTTAAGTTTGCACACAAACACATACTCGACTGACTGTATAATTAAAGGAGGAGTGAATACAGAAAAATACAAGAGGCTTAAGGTCTGTAGGACTGGTATACATGTTTTCTCTTTCCAAACCTAGGCTCTAAGTCTTTCAAAGCAAGGAATTTCATGTTTGGTATTATCTACTTGTTTAATATTGGTCTTATCTTTATACACTCCACCAATGATATACACAGACCCTCTTACACCACTTTCAAGTATAAGATTCAGAAGGACAGAACTGAGACCTCTTATAAGTATGTCCACATGATCCAAAATAGAGTCTAGCAAATAGTAGACCATGAAGAAAGGTTTAGTGAATTGATTCTATTATTCTCTTTTTTTTTTCTCTCCTCAATCTCAGAAGTGACCTTATTTGAATTTACTTTATCTAGTGAGATCATCAAAAATCTTTCCTATGATGTGGTTTTCCAAATGTAAAAGTATGGGCAGGACATTGCTCTCCGGATGATCTCAGGACAGGGCAGAAACACTGAACCATCTAAGCTCCCACTCAGGGAAGCAGGTATCTGACCTCATAGGAAACAGGGAGTTTTGTGTGAGGTGAGTATCGGTCATAACTACCAGGCGTAAAGACTCCACCCTCAATAGCTTAAGAACAGGTATCTGCAAACTGAGTCATTGCCACTGTCAATAATCTTGGGATTACTGGGACATGCTCTTGGATACGCCAAGGGACTTTCCCTAACAGAAAGTGATTCCTTGTATCCAAGAAACACACCCAAAACATAATTCCTTAAAATAATGCCTGACTTCTACCATCCAGAATTTGTGAATCATTTGCTTAAATCTGGGTCACAATGACAAGAACATGAGTCTCTAAGGGCACACCTGCCAAAAGGCAGCTGCTGTCCATGATGGTGAAGACACTGGTGTTTCTTCAGCACTAGTGTCCCTAGACCTCTCAAAGAAAAATTCTATTGCAAGCTTGGTCCCTTGGATCTACAAACTTTTCCTCAGGCACTGAGCCAGCCACAAGTTGTTGTTGTTCAGTCACTGAGTCATGTTCAACTCTTTGCAACCCTGTGGACTGCAGGGTGCCAGGCTTCCCTGTCCTTCACTATCTCCAAGAGTTCCCTCAACCTTATGTCCATTTAGTTGATGATGCCATCCAACCAACTTAGCCTCTGTCATCCCCTTCTCCTCCTGCCCTTAATTTTTCCCAGCATCAGGGTCTTTTCCAATGAGTTGGTTCTTTGCATTAGTTGGCCAAAGTGTTGGAGCTTCAGCCTCAGCATCAGTCCTTCCAAATCAATATTCAGGGTTGATTTCCTTTAGGACTTACTGGTTTGATCTTCTTTCCGTCCAAGGGACTCTCAAGAGTCTTCTCCAGCACCAATTCTTTGGCCCTCAGACTTTTTATTGTCCACCTCACACCCATACATAACTTCTGGAAAAACCATAGCTTTGACTATATGGAACTTTGACTGCAAAGTGATATTTCCGTTTTTTAATACACTGTCTAGGTTTGTCATACCTTTCCTTCCAAGGAGTAAGAATCTTTTAATTTCATGGCTACAATCACTGCAGCTGCCATTAAGTGAAGAGGGCATGACAGCTCCTCCAGCCACTCAGTCAGTGTTAACCTGTTAGGTCAGCTGGTCACCAACACCTCCTCCTTGACTAATATAGAGTCCCTGAAACCAGCTGACAGGGAGAAAAAGCCCAGATTTGATTCATGGATGACTAGCTCAGTGAGTAGGCAAAAGCCAAAAATGAACTACTACATCACTTCAGCCTCAGTTCAAGTTTGACCTAAAACACAAGAGTGATGTGAAACTCAACACTTGGAGTGGAAAAAATACAGAGCAAAGGAAATCTAGATGTCTCTTAATGTAAATAAATACAATGTGTTAATAATAATGATGTCCAAGGTTCAAAGTGTATGTATAATTAAATTGCATGACAACAATAACACATGAGCCTGGAAGTAAGCTGGCAAATTTAAAACATTCTAAGTTCCCTAGATTTTTCTGAGAAAGAGTGTAAGCACTCATATATATTAGATTATAAATCAAAGACGTATGTTATAATCTCTGGTGTGTGTGTGTGTTAAATTGCTTCAGTTGTTTCCACCTCTTTGCAATCCTTTTGACCATTGCTCACCAGGCTTCTCTGTCCATGGGATTCTCCAGGCAAGAATACTAGATTCCAGGGGAATCTTCCCAACCCAGGGATCAAATCCGATAATCTCTGGAGCACCCTCTAAAAGAAATTTTTTTTAAAAAACCTGAAAAGTGTAGGGGGAGGGAGGTATAATCCAGAGCATTTACTCAATCTAAAAGGAGGCAAGGGACTTCCATGGTGGTCCAGTGGTTAAGATTTCACCTCCCAATGCAGGGTGTGTGGGTTCGATCCCTGGTCAGGGAGTTAAGATCCCACATACTTCGTGGCTAAAAACAAAGCATAAAAAAGAGAAGTAAAACAATAAAAGGAGGCAAGAGCGGGGACATAAAGGGATGTTAAAGCGATGGGAGAAGAGTTCCAGTTCCAGTGAGGATGAAAAAAGTTGGCGAGAGCTTCACGTTCACCTCAACAAAAGGCGAACATCACATAAACTACAGAGCCAAACTTTCTCAAAGTCACCAGGGCAGACATTTCAAAATAATCAAAGATCTTGAGACTCACAAGGAGGCAGAAGGTGAGCACTGACTACCTATGTCAGACACTGGAGAAACAGAGATTAAGTGCTGTAAATCAAACAAGGTGAACACAGACAAAGTGTGTAACAAATTGCCAAAACCTGAGTGTGAGCTAGCATGCCCGGGTATCACAGAAACAGGGGACTTTGCACCACTTGAAGATTCTGCTTGATTCCCCATTTGGTGCTCATGAGAAATTCTGCTGCTGCTGCTAAGTCGCTTCAGTCGTGTCCGACTCTGTGCGACCCCATAGATGGCAGCCCAACAGGCTTCCCCGTCCCTGGGATTCTCCAGGCAAGAACACTGGAGTGGGTTGCCATTTCCTTCTCCAAGAAGGAGAAGGCAAATACCTTCAGTGGTGCTGACATAGAGGAGGGAGCAACCATTATTGTAAGAAAGGCACAAAGCCCCACTAAGACGTTTCCTGCCTGTTTGGAGGGGGAGGTTTCAAACTCTGTTGCCCCCACAGCACAGATAAAGATACATCGTGACTGACTAGGGGAAAAGTAGAAGCAAAGAAACTTTTTATATTCCTAGGGGTGATAGAAGGGAACGTCTTGGTCCCAAATTCATGTACAAATATCATTAGAGGTTTTTATATTAGGAGACGGCAGAAACTTTCTCTCATATACATCTTCCAACAATACAAAGAAGAGTTTGGTTGCTAGAGGAAGCAGACACAAGACCACTGAGAAAGCCCCATATTCAAGACACAAGCAGTGGGGTCCTGCCTAAGACTGAGGATGGACCAGGGTGATAGATAATGACCTAGTCCCCTTACCAGGCTCATAAGCATCAAGTAATGAAAGGCTGAGGGCAGGAGGAGAAGAGGGCAGCAGCAGATGAGATGGTTGGATGGCATCACCAACTCAGTGGACATAAGTTTGAGCAAACTCTGAGAGATAGTGGAGGACAGAGGAGCCTGGTGTGCTGAGGTCCATGGGGTCTCAAAGAGTTGGACACGACTTAGGGACTGAACGACAACAAAGCAAGTCTACCAGTGGAGGGCAGGAAAGAGTGTAGAAAGAGACCAATTCTGTAGTATAAGTGCACCAGGAAAACTTGGAGCTGAGGGTGGAGTAGGAAAACTGAGAAAAACCCTCCATCACCCCAGCCTCCACCCTAAGCATGAGCTAATACTAGAAGAATTTGAAATCTGAGTTGCCCAGACATAACCATAGCAACTGAAGAATCCCAGATTCACCTCCACTCCTTAGCAGGTTTACCCAATTCCCATACTAACAGCCCTGACAGACAGGCCTGCCATTATCTAGACATAAAATTATTCACCTCCGGCATTTGAAAAAGGGCATTTCAAAAATAAGAAAAGGTCAATCAATCAGTAAGTATAGCAATTCTAAATTTTCATGACCCTAAATATGTAAATAATAACTGACAGAAATAAATGAAGAAATAGATAAATCCATAATCACAGTGAGAGAGTTTCACACACCTTTTGCAATAATTGATATGATAAATAGGCACAAATCAGTAAGTACAGAAAAGATTTGAAAAACATAATTAGTACACTTAACCTAATTGACAGGTCAAAAACATCACATACAATATCTGAAGAATGCACATTCTTCTAAAATGCATGTTTCATTTTTTAATGACCACAACTGACATAAACCAACTTTCAAAATTGTTAAAGTTTCAATCATTAAGAATATTACAAATCATGTAAAATAAAGCTAGAAATTAAAAAATAAAATGTAACAAGACAATCCTCAAGTGCTTGAAAGTGCAACATTACACTTCTAAATAACCCTTGAGTCAAAGAGGGAATAACAATGGAATTGCTTGTTTTAATTTTAGTTGAATCATAGTAAAATTAAAATTATCAAAATTTATTAAATATGGCTAAGAATTGATTAGAGAAAACGTATAGCAGTAAGTGCATACTTTAGACAGACATCAAAATCAATAACCTAAACTTGGACAAACTAAGCAATAACCTAGCACTTTCTAAAGCTGGTAAAAGAACAGAAAGTTAAATCTCAAGGAAGAAGAACACAGAAAATTAACAAAGACACAAATCGGTTTTTTGAAAATGCCAACGTAATTGATAGACTTCTATGTAAGCTAGTAAGTAAAAATGGAGAAAGCACACATTGCCAATAGTAGGAATGAAATTAAAACAGGTATTAGTAATATAAAGAAGATACTATACAGCTTGTGCTGAATCCGGCCTGCCACCTGTTTTTCAAATTTGTAAACAAAGTTCCAGTGAGGTACAGCTGCCTCCACTCATTTATCTATTCTCTATGGCTGCTTTCTTCGTAACAGAATTAAATACTTGCAACAGAGATTACATTGCACTCAAAACATACAGTATTTACTAGCCAGTTCTTTGCAGAAAATTTAACTGTGTTATAAAGAATGTTATCTGATGAAACAAAATTTATGTTTGAAGGCAAGACAAGCAAAGTTAAGCATAACATACTTCCTGCCCCTACTGAGCCCTCCCTAATGTGCAGTATACATCTGTATTATATATTAACCAGATCTCCTCAAAGGTGGGAAAGCCTGCTTGACCATAAAGATCAATGTTGTTTTTCCTTATTCTAATGCCAGCATTGTAACTCCTGAGAAGATTAATTTTTCTTTCCTAATTCTGCATGTGGTCATCATGACCTACTGCACGTCTTCCTCTTGCAGATCTGGGCTACGTATATTAGTGAACTTTACATAAAATTTCAGTGTGTTATTTTGATGTACAATCTTTTTCTCAAAACAACTAATCTCAAAAATATACAAGCAACTCCTACAGTTCAACTCCAGAAAAATAAATGACCCAATCAAAAAATGGGCCAAAGAACTAAATAGACATTTCTCCAAAGAAGACATACAGATGGCTAACAAACACACGAAAAGATGCTCAACATCACTCATTATCAGAGAAATGCAAATCAAAACCACTATGAGGTACCATTTCACACCAGTCAGAATGGCTGTGATCCAAAAGTCTACAAGCAATAAATGCTGGAGAGGGAGAAAAGGGAACTCTCTTACACTGTTGGTGGGAATGCAAACTAATACAGCCACTATGGAGAACAGTGTGGAGATTCCTTAAAAAACTGGAAATAGAACTGCCTTATGATCCAGCAATCCCACTGCTGGGCATACACACTGAGGAAACCAGAAGGGAAAGAGACACGTGTACCCCAATGTTCATTGCAGCACTGTTTATAATAGCCAGGACATGGAAGCAACCTAGATGTCCATCAGCAGATGAATGGATAAGAAAGCTATGGTACCTATACACAATGGAGTATTACTCAACCATTAAAAAGAATACATTTGAATCAGATCTAATGAGGTGGATGAAACTGGAGCCTATTATACAGAGTGAAGTAAGCCAGAAAGAAAAACACCAATACAGTATACTAACGCATATATATGGAATTTAGAAAGATGGTAACAATAACCCTGTGTACGAGACAGCAAAAGAGACACTGATGTATAGAACAGTCTTATGGACTCTGTTGGAGAGGGAGAAGGTGGGATGATTTGGGAGAATGGCATTGAAACATGTATAATATCACGTAAGAAACGAGTTGCCAGTCCAGGTTCGATGCACGATATTGGACGCTTGGGGCTGGTGCACTGAGACGACCCAGAGGGATGGTATGGGGAGGGAGGAGGGAGGAGGGTTCAGGATGGGGAACATATGTATACCTGTGGCAGATTCATTTCGGTATTTGGCAAAACTAATACAATATTGTAAAGTTTAAAAATAAAATAAAATTTAAAAAAAAAGTGCGTATGACTATGTCTTCAGTTTCTAACAAGCAGATGAGTCCTTGGAGTATTCTGAAAGACTGTCTCCCCGGTTACAATTCTCAGGTTGGCTAGAATAAAATTATCTCTCTCTCTCTCTATATATATATATATATAGGGGGCTTCCCAGGTGTTGCTAGCAGGAGACATAATAGATGCAAGTTGGATCCCTAGATCAGAAAGATCCCCTGGAGGAGGGCGTGGCAGTATTCTCAGCACACACACACACACACACACATGCCTGTGTGTATATATATTGCTACTGCTGCTAAGTCGCTTCAGTCGTGTCCAACTCTGTGCCACCCCATAGACGGCAGCCCACCAGGCTCCCCCGTCCCTGGGATTCTCCAGGCAAGAACACTGGAGTGGGTTGCCATTTCCTTCTCCAATGCATGGAAGTGAAAAGTGAAAGTGAAGTCGCTCAGTCATCTCCGACTCTTAGTGACCCCATGGACTGCAGCTCACCAGGCTCCTCCGTCCATGGGATTTTCCAGGCAAGAGTACTGGAGTGGGGTGCCATCGCCTTCTCGGGTATATATATTACACACACACATATATATGATACATGCAATTTATTTTCTGTTTTTTATCTTACCAGATTTCCATCATTTTTATTGCTTTTTCAAAAATCTAGTTTTTGTCTTGATTTTTCTCAAAACTGTATCTTTCTTTTCCATATTATCAATTCCTGGTCATATTTTAATTATCTCATTTCTCCCTCTTTTATGTTGTACTTTTCCAAAAAAAAAATGCTTTGATAGATATTGTCGTTGAGTTGCTGAGTCATGTCCAACTTTTTGCAACCCCATGGACTGTAGCACACCAGACTCCTCTGTTCTCCACTATCTCTGGAAAGTGAAAAGTGAAAGTGAAAGTCGCTCAGTCTTGGACAATGCTTTGTGACCCCGGGGACTATATGTCCATGTAATTCTCCAGGCCAGAATACTGGAGTGGGTACCCTTTCCCTTCTCCAGGGGATCTTCCCAACCCAGGGATAGAACCCAGGTCTCCCACATGGCAGGTGGATTCTTTACCAGCTGAGCCACAAGGGAAGCCCCTATCTCTGGGACTTTGCTCAAATTCATGTCCATTGAATCAGTGATACTATCTAGCCATTTCATCTTCCACTGCTACCCTTCTCCTTTTGCCTTCAATCTTTCCCAGCACCAAGGTCTCTTCCAATGTAACTGACTCTACACATTAGTTGCCAAAAGTTTTGGAGCTTCAGTTTCAGCAACAGTCTTTTCAGTGAATCAACTCAGATCAGTTGCTCAGTCGTGTCCGACTCTTTGCGACCCCATGAATCGCAGCATGCCAGGCCTCCCTGTCCATCACCAACTCCCGGAGTTCACCCAGACTCACGTCCATCGAGTCAGTGA
>NW_011494953.1:592375-595919 GCF_000754665.1 Bison bison bison | reverse complement strand
GAGTTTCAGCTTTAGCATCATTCCTTCCAAAGAAATCCCAGGGCTGATCTCCTTCAGAATGGACTGGTTGGATCTCCTTGCAGTCCAAGGGGCTCACAAGAGTCTTCTCCAACACCACAGTTCAAAAGCATCAATTCTTCGGCACTCAGCCTTCTTCACAGTCCAACTCTCACATCCATACATGACCACAGGAAAAACCATAGCCTTGACTAGACGAATCTTTGTTGGCAAAGTAATGTCTCTGCTTTTGAATATGCTATCTAGGTTGGTCATAACTTTCCTTCCAAGGAGTAAGCGTCTTTTAATTTCATGGCTGCAGTCACCATCTGTAGTGATTTTGGAGCCCAGAAAAATAAAGTCTGACACTGTTTCCACTGTTTCCCCATCTATTTCCCATGAAGTGGTGGGACAGGATGCCATGATCTTCGTTTTCTGAATATTCAGGTTTAATTTCCTTTAGGATTGACTAGTTTGATCTTGTGATCAAAGGGACTCTCTTGAGTCTTCTCCAGCACCATAACTCAGAAGCTTCAATTCTTTGGTGCTAGCCTTCTTTATGCTCCAACTGTTACATATGTGCATAACTACTAGAAAAATCATAGCTTTATATAGAACTTTGCCAGCAAAGTGATGGCTCTGCTCTTTAATATGCTATCTAGGTTTGTCATAGCTTTCCTTTCAAGGAGCAAGCATATTTTAATTTCATGGCTGCAGTCACCATTTGCAGTGATTTTTGAGCCCAAGGAAGCAAAATCTGCCATGGCTTCCACTATTTCCCCCTCTATTTGCTATGAAGTAATGGAACCCAGTGCCATGATCTTAGTTTTTTTTGGATATTGAGTTTCAATCCAGCTTTTTCACTCTTTCACCCTCATCAAGAGGCACTTTAGTCCTCTTCACTTTCTGCAATTAGAGGGGTATTATCTGCATATCTGAGGTTTTTATCTTTCTCCCAGCAGTCTAGATTCTAGCTTGTGATTCATCCAGCCCAACATTTTGCATGATGTACTCTGAACATTTATAACTTTTTCTAATTTTTTATTTTATAAGAAATATATTAAATAAATATAATAAAAAGCATCTATTTCTACAAATTTGCCCAGAAACACAGCTTTCTCTGTATTTCTCTAATTGATAATGCTATGTTTTAAGTATTACTTGATTCTAAGGTGCTTTTCCATATAAAAAAATTATTTAAACTTTTAAGTAAATGACTTTGTGTTTAACGCTTGAATTTTACTTCTAAACTAACTGTGTTTTGATTAGTGAATATGCTTTGTATAATTTTATTCCTTGAAATTTATTGACACTTGCTTTGTGGCCTAGTAGGTCTATAGGTTTTCTGAGTATTTCATATTTGTTGAATAAAATTGTTTACACTCTAATTTGGGGCATTTTAAATTATTTTAAAAACACCTTTATGAAATTCCAACTAAAAAAATATAGAGCATATTTAATATTTAGTTTTAAACCGGCTCTTTCACGCTCTTCCTTCACTTTCATCAAGAGGCTCTTTAGTTCTTCTTCGCTTTCTGCCATTAGAGTGGTATCATCTGCATATCTGAGGTTGTTGATGTTTCTTGCACCTATCTTGGTTCCAGCTTGTAACTCATCCACCCCAGCATTTCTCATGATGTGTTCCGCATACAGGCTAAAAAACAGGGTGTCATACTCCTTTCTCAATCCTGAACCAATCAGTTGTTCCATACAGGGTTCTAACTGTTGCTTCTTGACGCATATACAGGTTTCTCAGGAGTTAGATAAGACAGTCTAGTATTTCCATTTCTTTAAGAGCTTTCCACGGTTATATTCTACACAGTCAAAGGCTTTAGGATAGTTGAGTCGTAGGTAAATGTTTTTCTGGAATTCCCTTGCTTTTTTTATGATCCAGGGAATGTTGACAATTTGATCTCTGGTTCCTCTGTCTTTTCTAAACCCACCTTGGGTGTCTAAAATTTCTTGATTCATGTAATACTGAAGCCTAGCATGCAAAGTTTTAAACATTACCTTTCTAGCTTGGGAAATGAGTGTAATTGTCTGATGTTTTTGAACATTC
Source organism: Bison bison bison (assembly GCF_000754665.1). NCBI lineage: Eukaryota > Metazoa > Chordata > Mammalia > Artiodactyla > Bovidae > Bison > Bison bison. The sequence goes on along the minus strand of NW_011494953.1, from coordinate 593,863 downwards.
TTTAGTACTACCCTTCTTGGGAATTGGGATAAAGATTGACCTTTTCCAGTCCTGTGGCCACTGCAGGGTCTTCCAGATTTCCTGAAATATTGAGTACAACACTTTGATAGCATCATCTTTTAGGGTTTTGAATAACTCTACTGAAATTCCATGACACCCACTAGCTTTATTGATAGCAGTGCTTCCTAAGGCCCACTTGACTTCACACTCCAGAATATCTGGCTCTGGGTGACTGACCACACCATTGTAGTTATCCTGTTCATTAAGATCATTTTTGTATAGTTCTTCTGTGTAATCTTCCTATCTCTTCTGTGTCTACTAGGTCTCTACCATTTTTGTCTTTTATTGTGCCCATATTTGGGTGAAATATTCCCTTGTATTTCCAATTTTCTTGAAGAAGGGGAAAGAGATAGTCTTTCCCTTTCTGCTGTTTGCCTCTCTTTTTATGCACTGTTCATTGAAGAAGGTCTTCTTGTCTCTCCTTGCTAGTCTTTGGAACTCTGCATTTAGTTGGAATACCTTTCCCTTTTTCCTTTTGTTTTTAGCTTCTCTTCTTTATTCAGCTATTTGTAAAGCCTCCTCAGATAACTACTTTGTCGTCTTGCTTTTTTTTTTCCCCACCTCTGGGATGATTTTGTTCTCTGCCTCCTGTACAATACTATGGGCTTCCATCAACAGTTCTTTAGGCACACTGTTTACTACATCTAATCCCTTGAATCTATTTATCACCTCCATTGAATATTCATAGGGGATTTGATTTGAGTTGTACCTGACTGGCCTAGTAGTTTTCCCTGCTTTCTTTAGTTTAAGCCTAACTTTTGCTATGAGAAGCTGAAAAATTGGCTCTAAAACATATATAGCCAACTGATTTTCAATAAAAGGGTCAAAGTAATTCAATGGACAAAAAAAATAATAATCTTGTCAACAAATGGTGGATGCTGATACAGAAATAAACAAAGTTTGGCCTGCACTTCACATCATATGAAAATTAACTCAGATATATCACACACTAAAACATAAAATCTAAGACTGTACAATTTCTGGGAGAAAACATAGGACAAAATTAGTTACCGTGGGTTAGGAAAATAGTTATTAAAAATCAGTATCCAAAATACATAAATAACTCATAAAATCAAACATTAAAAAACAGCTCAATAGAAAAATGGGCAACAGTCCCTTCATAAAAAAGGATGCCTCCAAACAGCCAATAAAAGTATTTTAGAGCTTCTGAAAGTTATTAATATTTAGTAAAGACTTTATTCAAAATGCAAGGAAAGATCACTACAACTAGTGTTCACTTCAGTCGCTCAGTCGTGTCCAACTCTTTGCGACCCCATGAATCGCAGCACACCGGGCCTCCCTGTCCATCACCATCTCCTGGAGTTCACTCAAACTCACGTCCATTGAGTCGGTGATGCCATCCAGCCATCTCATCCTCTGTCGTCCCCTTCTCCTCCTGTCCCCAATCCCTCCCAGCATCAGAGTCTT
>NW_011494953.1:591629-592275 GCF_000754665.1 Bison bison bison | reverse complement strand
CCCCCTCTCCTCATCTCACAGGCCAGTCCCGGGATGAAGGAGTTAGGCCTTGTGTATTCTGACTTGTTCTTCCCTTCTTCAGTTGAGTTGGCTGGAAAGAATGTTATTGTTCTTGAGAGAAGCCTGAGAAAGCACAAAGTCTTCTACAGTTGTGCCCAGAAAATAATCTATAAGGTAATCATTGACTTTTGTTCAAGGATCTTTACAAAGAATGTCCCAGGATGAGCTTGCAGGCTGCAGCTTGAGGCCATGGGAAGGATTGTTGTCTGAGACCTGTTTGTGAGGGAAATATTTATGGCAAAAGAAGTTTGTTGAGTTTAGGGTTTAGGGATAATTAAGAATAGCTAGAAGCCATTTTAGGAGATAGTGATCTTAAGATGCTGGGGGAAAACAGGATTTAGAAAGATAAGAAATAAACTGAGGAATGTAGCATGAGTTACAATGTAATCACAAGTTAAGTATAGGACACATAAGCGAAAGTAGATAATAGATAGTAAAGCCAATTCTGAGAGAATCGCTGAAGCAGGAACTCTGTTTGAAAGACAACAATGATTTCTGGAGACAAAAAATCTGGGTGGGGGAAACTGAAAATGTCAAACCTCTGATATAATGCTTTGGTCAAGTATAAAAGCTTGAAATAAACATG
>NW_011494953.1:580057-591529 GCF_000754665.1 Bison bison bison | reverse complement strand
GCTTTCTTCACAGTCCAACTCTCACATCCATACATGACCACAGGAAAACCCATAGCCTTGACTAGACAGACCTTTGTTGGCAAAATAATGTCTCTGCTTTTCAATGTTATCTAGGTTGGTCATAACTCTTCTTCTAAGGAGTAAGCGTCTCTTAATTTCATGGCTGCAGTCACCATCTGCAGACAGATGGGCAAAACTTTCAAAAGTATGGAAATGATCAACTAATTTAAAGAGATAGAATAAGCAGGAAATACATTACACGCCTGTCAGAGGGTTTGAATTAGTGCAACAATGTTGGAAAGCAGTTGAGCATTAATTATCTATCGAAGCAGAAGATGCATGTACTTTGGGGAATATACCCTAGAGAAATGTGTGAGCATGTACAGCGGGCATGAAGAAGACATCCTAGTGTTCCTAACAGCTCCAAACAGGAAACAACTTAAAGGTCAAGATGAGTAGAACAAAGAGAGAAATGAAGTGTGATATAGCCATACAACAATATACTAAAGCAAACTAGTGAGCGAACCAAACTATATACCGTCAGTTGAAAGAAGAGAGAAAAAAAGATGGAATGCAGTATAATCCCATTTATACAAAGTGAAAAAACTAGTAACTTAACTATAATTTTTAGAGCTATTTCTATACTGGTGGACAAAAAAACACACACACAAAAAAAACAGAAAGTGATTATTAGGAGTGAGGATTGTGGTTATTTCTAGTGGAGAACATATGGAATATAATCTAATAAGGAAACCTGCGTCTTTTGAAGGACTGATAAGGTTATTTTTCTTGACGTTGAGTTTCTTGACTATAAGAGAGTCATCAATTTATAATTATCCAGTTTATACAGCAAAAGTTTATGAACTTTCTGAGTGTGTCAATCCTGTTCTCCTAAAATCAAAGGGCTTATATTTTTGTTTTACTTCGAGACAAAAATGGAGAGAGAATCTGTCAACAATAATAGTAGTCCAGAGCCTTTTCCAAGAGTGCAAAGTCAACCCTCTTAAAAAGAGAATCAATTCTTTTTAGTGTTGGAGGCACAACAAGAGTAAAATTCTCTACACATTTTTGTTGTTACCTATAAGGTGATAGAAATTAATGGAGTCAATTTCACTGTAGGATGGGAAAACTACTAATAATAGATTTACTTCTCATATAGTCATGCCCACAAAATAAATTTTCATTTGGCAAAGGAGTTTTAAATTTATTCTTCAATAGTTTTGATCTTTTGGAAAATGTCTTTAAGACATTGTCTTTTAGTTAAAAGAAATTATATGGGGTAGTTGAGAATTATATAGATAAAAAAGGCTTCCCAGGTGGCACTAGTGGTAAAGAACCCATCTGCTAATGCTAGAGCCATAAGACATGCAGGTTCAATCCCTAGGTCAGGATGATCCCCTGGAGCAGGGCACGGCAACCCACTCCAGTTGTATTCTTGCCTGGAGAATCCCGTGGACAGAAAAGCCTGGTGGGCTACAGTCCATACGGTTGCAAAGAGTCAGATATGACTGAAGTGACTTAGCATCCGACTCTTTTCAACTCTATGGACTGTAGCCCACCAGGCTCCTCTGTCCATGGAATTCTCCAGGCAAGAATACTGGAGTGGATTACCATGCCCTCCTCCAAGGGATTTCCCCAACCCCAGGGATCAAACCCACGTCTCTTATGTCTCCTGCATTGTCAGGGGGGTTCTTTACCTCTAGCACCACCTGGGAAGCCCTTTAAATTTATTCTTTAATACTCTGACTTTTTTGAAAATGTCTTCAAGACCATATATACTTTCAGTTAAAAGAAATTGTATGGGATAGTTGAGAAGTGTATAGATAAAAAGGGTTTCCCAGGTGGCACTAGTGGTAAAGAACCCATCTGCTAGTGCTGGAGACACAAGAGATGCAGGTTGATCCCCTGGAGCAGGGCACAGCAATCCACTACTGATTGTATTCTTGCCTGGAATATCCCATGGACAGAAAAGCCTGGTGGGCTACAGTCCATAGGGTTGCAAAGTGTCAGATATGACTGAAGCGACTTAACATGCACACATATAAATATAAAATCTGATTCCTTTGGCCATCAGTATAATATGGCTGTCAAACTGTAACCAAATTTTCAAAACTTTTATTACATCTTTGAGATCCAATGTGTCTGATCCCATTAGGGACAGCGTTTCCTTGATCGCTGTTCTGTCTATGGTTCCTTTCCTCTGCCTCAGCATCTCCTCTCAAGGTACAATGTACCCCAGATACACTCACAGCTCACTGTTCTCTTCACTCAATGTTTTGTACGTAAAACCATTTTGGAAGAGCTTTCCTAAACAACTATCTCTAACATATACCCATGCATCACTATTATTTTCTTATGTGTATGTGTGTGCTTGTGAAATCCACTCAAGAATTTAGACAAAGACTTTGGTCACCATCATCATGTCCCTAGTACATGAGAGACTGCCTGACATGTGTTAATAATTAGGAAACATTTACAAATAAATTAATTTCTATGAGTACACTAACTTGAATATATTCTTTCCTAGTTTTTTACAGATAAGGAAACTGAGGCTGAAGGAATTCAATTCTTTTCAAGGTCTTACAAGGTGGGAAAAGATAGAAATGGGCTTGAAACCAATAAAAGAATTCTTTGATGTAGCCAGTCCAAAAGACATATTTCAGGCAAAGCTGAACTCACAAATGAAAAAGTCTAACTCTGATAATCCAATGGGAATGGAAAGGAACACTCAGAATACTTGTAGTCGACATAAGAGATTAAAAACATTATACACACAAAAAAAGAGAGAACTATGGGTTCAAGTATGAATGTGCTTTACTGGAGAAGCAAAAGAATAGACACACTAATTGCTCATGGGGTAGAGATCACAATGCAGATTATAGACGGGCACATGGCACAGAGAGATCAAGCGATGATCCTGCTGCTTTTCTTCCAACAATGTGGTGTCAGCTTCAGGAAGCAAGCCTTTTCTCTGTCAGCTGTCAGTTGAGGAGGGAGATTAAGGAAGATGCAGTCCATCACCACGGCTGAAGAGAGGACAATGGAAGAGCCTGGATCTTGTTTCTTGGTCCAGGTGAAATCTGGTGCTATTACTTCCACTTGGGTGGACACTTCTGCTCGCAAGGTGGGCATGGTGGCCCAGGAGGGCATTTCTTCTGGCCCAGTGGAGGTGGGCATGGATGAGGTGGGCAAGGCTCATGGCACTTGGGTGGGCACACTTTTGGAGGTGGATGGCAGGGCTCCTTGCACTGATGGTGATGCTGATGTGGATGCGGATGTGGATGGGGATGGGGATGCGGGTGGTGAGACATCCTTCCTGGGTCTCACAGAATCTGAAATACAAACAGGCAACATTGTTCATAACAGAGAGTCCTACTAGTAAGTAGAACAATTAGCTGAGCCAACAACCCTCCCATTTCCAAGAACCCTTTATGGTCCCTAATATAGTCCTTGTGGTTTTTTGTAGCTTCTTTACCCTTCATTTTTAGAACCTCTTGCCCTCAGACCTTCAGTCTTTTCTGGTTAATCTCTCATCCTACCACTTTCTAAAGACAAAATTTCCTACACAGGTCTACTCTCAGTACAGGTATAGTCTGAAGAAGAAGAATTTGGATATTAAAATTGTAGCCAATCTCAGAATAAGTCTCTACTTATACCTCCCATGAGGTCTTGTTTGCTAGTCTAACTGACTTGCTGTTGATTTCTGAGGAGAAATGCAAAGGCCCAAATCTAGCATTCAGTGGGATTGAATGCTGAGAATGATGCATTTGGAACTAATGTAGGATATGCTACAGCACAGCATCTCATCTCACTTACTCTCCCGCAGGGGAAGATTGTGCCTCTGATTCCAAGTCTCTCATCACATTCAAGATGGCATTCAAGACCAATTAACAAAATATACTCCTAAAACACATTATCTTCTTTTTCCCATAGAGAATACTAAATGGCTAAAGTAAAGTCACTTCTACCCTCAGATGAAACTCTGCCAACCAAGTGCCAAAAAGACCTCTAAGAGTTGTACTCACCAGAGGCTCCAAAGAAGACCTAACTGAGTATCACGAAGCTAGCAGCACTGTGATGGAAACTCCTTTTATCAGGATCAGAGAGCTCCACCCAGGGGAACAGCCTAGCACTCTCATGATGCACTTGTTTCCCACCCCAAATACCACATGCTTCCAATCTCAAAAGTAACTTGCCACACTCATGCTGATATCACATAGCTCCCTTGTCCATGGACTTCCTTATCTTCACTGAGGAAGTATAGGGTGATTCATTCAATACTTTGTCACATACTCCCTTGGCCAATGTTGTGCACCAGCCAGGAAATATGAGGAATTCTTTGACAATGGTGCTCCTCTTCCATTGTCAGACTTGGTACTTCCCCCACTCCCCAGCTCTCCAAGCATCTGGTATGTAAAATTCATCACTCCACTCCATTTCACCTGCCAGCACTCGCCTTTGTTTCCTTTGATGGTAGAAACCAGGGTTTACTAAAAGGACATACCTTAACCCAGGCACACATTTTTTCTAATTTCCCCTTGTACCATATCCTACTGGTCTCTGGGCTTTACTTGACAATTAAGTGACTTAAACCTGACCACAAAGTCTATCTTGATTATCCAGGGCAAACACTCTCATGCTAGGTCTTTTTCACATGGCTCCATACGTGAGTTGAAGAGGACAACGTGATCCCTCAGTTTTCTAGGCCATAAATCAGGCTCTGGCCCCTTCGTGACGCTCTACTTTTGCAGATTTATACACTGATCTGATCTCTGCAGTCCCATGATATGTGTCACTTGTGGTCTGCTAGGAACCCAAATTCCTCTTCTCTCATTATCTTCAAAATGAACTCAGTGTCTGAGCTATATCCTTTTTAGAAGTTTTTCCACTATTGACTCCTAAATATCTTGTGCTTCTTTCCCCTACAACAGTAATTCAATTGACTCTATCAGGCCCTTTATTTTAAATAACATTTAGTGTGTTTTCAGACATTCTTTGTACACTCAGAGAATGAACCTCAATGAATCACTGATTCAGCCATTCAATCCATGAGTATTTTTTCTTAAATAAATAAAATAAAGGTGACATAGAACCCGCTGATAATTTATTAGTATAATTTGTAGAACTACAGTAGCATTTCAGCTAATATTATTCACTGTGCCTTCCAGGGGAAAGCTTGAGTGCCTTGGCTATGCAGACATCCATACACACCAGTACTCTGTGGCATTAAATACTTCCCAACCGCCTTGAAGATCAGTATATTAATCAGCTGTTAATTAAGGATAAAACTACACCTGCCTCAAAATGTTCCTACAAATGCAACAAAATGCCTAATAAAAGGCACATTGCATAGTCAGTCTTAAGTAAGTATGAGCTACCATATATCTAATAATTAGATCTAATAATATCTAATAATAAGGGGTTAATTTCCAAACTACATAAGAAACTTCTACAACATAATAACAAAGAAAATTTAACAACGACTTTAATTTAAAATAGGCAATGGACTTGAATTCTCTCTTTTTTTTAATTTTATTTTATTTTTAAACTTTACATAATTGTATTAGTTTTGCCAAATATCAAAATGAATCCACCACAGGTATACATGTGTTCCCCATTCTGAACCCTCCTCCCTCCTCCCTCCCCATACCATCCCTCTGGGTCATCCCAGTGCACTAGCCCCAAGCATCCAGTATCGTGCATCGAACCTGGACTGGCGACTTGTTTCTTACATGATATTTTACATGTTTCAATGCCATTCTCCCAAATCTTTCCACCCTCTCCCTCTCCCACAGAGTCCATAAGACTGTTCTATACATCAGTGTCTCTTTTGCTGTCTCGTACACCGGGTTATTGTTACCATCTTTCTAAATTCCATATATATGCGTTAGTATACTGTATTGGTGTTTTTCCTTCTGGATTACTTCACTCTGTATAATAGGCTCCAGTTTCATCCACCTCATTAGAACTGATTCAAATGTATTTTTTTTAATGGCTGAGTAATACTCCATTGTGTATATGTACCACAGCTTTCTTATCCATTCATCTGCTGATGGACATCTAGGTTGCTTCCATGTCCTGGCTATTATAAACAGTGCTGCGATGAATTCTCTTTAAAGATGACCTATAAATAACCATAGATACATGAAAAGGAGCTTAATATCATTACTGATCAACAGGGAAATGCAAATCAAAAGCACAATGACATGTCACTTCACACCTGTTAGAGTGACTATAATCAAACACACACACACACAAATAACAAATATTGGTGTGGTTGTGGAGAAAAAATAATCCTTGAACCTGTTGGTGGGATGGCAAAATGGTGCAACCACTGTGAAAAATATGAAGGTTAATCAAAAATTTAAAAAGAGAAAAAAGTGCTGCCATATGATTCACCCATTTCAAATCTGTGTATTTATATAGGATAATTTAAATAAGGGTCTCAAAGACATATTAGCACTTCGAAGTTCACTGCAGCAGTACTCACTGTAGCCAAAATGTGGTTACAACTCAAACGTCCATCAATAGATGAATGGATAAATATCCTCTACCGTATACATTCAATGTGTCGGGAGCCGCGTTAGGCATTACTGACAAAATGAAGGCATGGCCCCAACCCCCTCTCCTCATCTCACAGGCACAGTCCCGGGATGAAGGAGTTAGGCCTTGTGATTCTGACTTGTTCTTCCCTTTCTTCAGTTGAGTTGGCTGGAAAGAATGTTAAGGTGCTTGAGAGAAGCATGAGAAAGCACAAAGCCTTCTACAGTTGTGCCCAGAAAATAATCTATAAAGTAACCATTGACATTTGTTCAAGGATCTTTACAAAGAATGTCCCAGGATGAGAACGTAGGCCGCAGCTTGAGGCCATGGGAAGGATTGTTGTCTGAGACCTGTTTGTGAGGGAAATATTTATGGCAAAAGAAGTTTGTTGAGTTTAGGGTTTAGGGATAATTAAGAATAGCTAGAAGCCATTTTAGGAGATAGTGATCTTAAGATGCTGGGGGAAAACAGGATTTAGAAAGATAAGAAATAAACTGAGGAATGTAGCATGAGTTACAATGTAATCACAAGTTAAGTATAGGACACATAAGCGAAAGTAGATAATAGATAGTAAAGCCAATTCTGAGAGAATCGCTGAAGCAGGAACTCTGTTTGAAAGACAACAATGATTTCTGGAGACAAAAAATCTGGGTGGGGGAAACTGAAAATGTCAAACCTCTGATATAATGCTTTGGTCAAGTATAAAAGCTTGAAATAAACATGTAGTTCCATACTATGAGTCAGAGACTACGTCATCGTCCGCCGACACCGCTCACCCCTTCAGGCTGATTCCCTGGCTGCTGGAGCTGGACTCCGGCATCAATGTATTATTATTCCTCCTTAAAAAGAAGGAAATCCTGCCATATGAGACAACATAGATCAACCTGAAAGACTGTGTGCCAAGGGAAATAAACCAGACACAGAAGAACAAATACTGCATGAATCTCCTTATATGAAGGAGATTGGAAACAGTTAAACTCACGGAAGTGAAGAATAGAATAGTAGTTGCCAGGAACTGTGGGGAAAGAAAACAAGGTGCTGCTAATCAACAGGTATAAAGTTTCAGTCCTGCAAGGTCAATCAGTTCGAGAGATCTGTTTACCACATCAAGCTTGTATGCAAAAACACTGTATTATATATTTAAAATATTGTTAAGAGAATACACCTCATGGTAAGTGCTTTTAACACAATAAAAAATTTTAAGAAGGTGAATTGCCACTATGGAGAACCATATGGAGATTCCTTTAAAAACTAAGAATAAAGCTACCATATGACCCAGTAATTTCACTACTGAGCATATGCCCTGAAAGTGAAAGTGAAAATGAAGTCGCTCAGTCATGTATGACTCTTTGCTACCCCATGGACTGTAGCCTACCAGGCTCCTCCCTCCATGGGATTTTCCAGGCAAGAGGACTGGAGTGGGCTGCCATTTCCTTCTCCAGGGGATCTTCCCAACCCAGGGATCAAACTCAGGTCTCCTGCACTGCAGACAGACACTTTACTGTCTGAGCCACCAGGGAAGCCTGCATATGCCCTGAGAAAACCATAATTCAAAAAGACACATGTACCCCAATGTTCACTGCAGCACTATTTACAATAGCAGGACATGGAAGCAACCTAGATAGATATCCATTGACAGATGAATGGATAAAGGAGTTGTGGTACGTATATATAATGGAATATCACTCACCCATGTAAAGAAAAGAATCTAAGTCAGTTGAACTGAGTTGGGTAAACTTAGAGCTGTTATACATAGTGAAGTATGTCAGAAAGTGTAAAATAAAGATCACATATTAACACATATAAATGGAATCTATAAAAATGACAATGATAAACCTATTTGCATGGTATAAATAGAAATGAAAACATAGAGAATATATCTATGAACACAGCAGAGGAAGGAGAGAGTGGGATGAACTGAGAGAGTTCCATTGAAATATATACATTGCCACATGTAGAATAGATGGTTGATGAAAAGTTGCTATATAGTACAAGGAGCTCAGCTTGGTGCTTTATGATGGCCTAGAGAGGTGAGTGGGAGGAGTGGGGTGAAAGGGAGACAGAAGGGAGAGGAAATATATGTGTACTTAAATCTGATCCACATTATTGTATGGTAGAAATCAACAGGATATGGTAAAGCAACTATCTTTCAATTAAAAATAAATTTTAAAAAAGATATGTGAACTCTAAAAGGTAGAAAAAAGTAATAAAAAACTAATAACTGTGAATAGCTACTCATAATGTCAAACATGTCCCAAAATGTGGTAAATAATAGCATTATGTAGAGTAAGGGCTCCCTTGCTAAGACCCTTGCCCTGCTCCCTGTTTTGTTCTAGCTGATGTCACTGTTAATTAGAAGGCATCAGTCTGAAGGCATTTTCAGAGTCCACATCTTCTTAACAGTAAGAAAGGTCCTCCCCACAGCCTGAGGGAAGAGTTCACGCTGGTGCCCTTTCTTGAAAGAATACTGTGTGGCATCTTCCATGTTTCTCTCTTGACTGGGTTGCTGTCATACAGAAAAAAATCAGTGACATAACCTGGGTGTTTAAAGAGGTAGGAAATTCTGTAGATTGAGCCTTGTTCCTGATCTCTTTCTCAGTATCTCAGAGAACCAAAATGAAGACAGCTGTTCCTGCCTAGTCCTCTGAGATTTCACAATGGAGTAACCAAGATCATTATTAGGAAACAGACATTCTTCACTGATTCCAGAAGGAAGAGGCATGTCTTGGGATGGGTCAAGTGCTCTCGTGACATTCTTTTCATGTTGAAGTCCGAGAACTAGGTGGGGCCTGCTGGAGCAAAAGAATTATCTAAGGAACATGTGACTTAGAACAGTTCTACCAACATAATTTTAAACTTGCTTTTCTTGCCTGATGAATTACTAATGGATTCCAAAGTTACTTTTTTACCAATAAATTATATGGGTTGTCACTTATGTTTGATAAATTGAAGGAGAATTGGGTTTTCTTAAGAAAAGAGTGCTTAATGAGGTTACTGACTTAGAAAGAAGAATAATTACTTCTTGATACACAGGAAAAATGACTAAAGGACTGGTGATCCTTACTGTTTTCAATGATGAATAATTGAAGCATTTGTAGCAAATTGAATCTCTGAAAATCTTGTATATCTGCATGATCATTAGCTGGATGTTACTTAGAAACCAGTAATAGTGTTTATCCAGGAGAGAAGTTGACTGTCTTGGGGATGAGCAGAAGAGAGACTAAGTAAGCCATGAGAGAAAGAAGAAATCATCAGCAAATATGAATGCTCAAAGATTAAAGAGCAAAGCCTTTAAAATTTCAAGGGGGGAATACTTTTTGAACCTACAATTTTACATCTAGCCAAACTATTCATCAAATATGAATAAAATAATATATTTTCCACAAATACAAAAGTCTAGGCTTATGTTTTCTGATGCAGCTTCTTAAGGTTTTGCTCCAACAAAAGTAATGACTCAAGATGAGAAAGATCTAAAGGCAAAAGCTTTTGAAATAATTGATGGTAATTAAGAGAATGAAACCCTGGGGTGGCATGTGAAGATGCATGTGCTTCTGGGAACATACCCTAGAAAATGTATGACTATGTTCACCAGCAGGCATGAAGAATGCCGTAGTGTTCCTATATCTCCAATAGGAAACGACATAAAGCTCAACCAAGAGTACAACAAAGAGAGAAGTTAAGTATTACATAGGATGCAATGGTATACAAAATACACCAGTGAGTAAACTAAAACTGCATAGTGTCAACTTAGAGAAGAGAGACAAGAAGATGGTATGCAGTATAATTCCTTTTATATGAAGCTTAAAAATGAGTAATTTAGCTATAATATTTTGAGATATTTCTTCATACAAAGGGAATCATACAGCATACCACCTTTTTGTTATGCTATATAACACTTTATTTCTCTCTTTGTTGTACTCTTGATTGACCTTTATCATTTCCTATTTGGAGATTTAGGAACATATGACATTTTCTTCTTGCCTGCTAGTGAACATATTCACATGTTTTCTCTTGTCTCTCTTCTAGCAAATCATTCAACATCACAGTAATCCAAGTCTATGCCCCAACTACTAATGCAGAAGAAGACGAAGTTGATTATATGAAGATAGAATGAAGATTCTATGAAGACCTACAAGACCTCCTAGAACTAACACACACACACACACACAAATGTCCTTTTCATCATAGGGGATTGGAATGCAAAAGTAGGAAGTCAAGAGATACCTGGAGTAAGAGACAAGCTTGGCCTTGAGTACAAAATGGAGCAGGGCAAAGGCTAACAGAGCTTCGCCAAGAGAGCACATTGGTCATACTAAATACCCTCTTCAAACAATACAAGAGATGACTCTACACATGGACATCACCAGATGGTCAATACCGAAATCAGATTGATTATACTCTATGCAGTCAAAGATAGAGAAATCTATACAGTCAGAAAAAACTAGACCAGGAGCCCACTGTGGCTCAGCTTCAGTTCAGTTCAGTCACTCAGTCATGTCCAGCTCTTTGTGATGCCATGAACCACAGCATGCCAGGCCTCCCTGTCCATCACCAACTCTCAGAGTTGACTCAAACTCACGTCCATCGAGTCAGTGATGCCATCCAGCCATCTCATCATCTGTCGTCCCTTTCTTCTCCTGCCTTCAATCTTTCCCAGCATTAGGGTCTTTTCTAAGGAGTTATTTCTTTGCATCAGGTGGCCAAAGTATTGGTGCTTCAGCTTCAACATCAGGCCTTCCAATGAACACCCAGGACTGAACTCCTTTAGAATGGACTGGTTGGATCTCCTTGCAGTCCAAGGGACTCTCAAGAGTCTTCTCCAACACCACAGTTCAAAAGCATCAATTCTTCCATGCTTTATATTCCAACTCTCACATCCATACATGATTACTGGAAAAACCATAGCCTTGACTAGATGGACCTTTGTTG